>NC_081439.1:58601747-58656747 GCF_949786415.1 Peromyscus eremicus | reverse complement strand
TGATGTAAGTATAGAATATGCAGATGTGGCGATGGTAGACTGTTACAGGGTTGAGGTTACATTGTAAGACTAAGAGCAGGTTCTTCTATTTTCCTTTCTGCCTTTATTTCTTCATGATATCTGAGGAAGCTTTTAGTTTCTTTTCATAGGGTTGGCATTTGATTTTCGTTTTCATTTTCATGATATGTTTGCACTTAATTGGGGCCATGCCAGGTTGACTGTCTGCTGTTTGCTCTCCACAAAACTTGATTGGAATCTGGCCTGGGTTAGAAAGGCAATTGTAGAGTGCCACAGGCAATAATATCCAGCCAAGTGGAGTGGAGTGGAGTGTCGTTTCATTTAGCTTTCAGACTCTGCACAGACACTTGGAGAAATGTGGCCGAGCATTCCTGAAAAGGCATGTTTTTTGAAAAATGGGGGAAATATGGGGCCAAGGTGCCAAAGGCAAAGCATACTTGTCTGCCTTGGCCAGTTTATATGTATTTTAATTGAAAAACCTTGTGACTTTCATTGAGGAAAAAAACTATGGATTGGGTCTTTAAGGATTTTTTTTAACCAGCTGCATTCCTCTACTCCCTAAAGCTCCTTGTCTTTCATAAAAAAAAAAAAAAAATGTAACCCAAATGTGGCAAAGTGAGTGAACGTCTTCTGTTACTCTTTCTCATGTATGTCTGAGTAACTTGAGAGGGGCCGAATTTTCTTGGACTTGCTGTATTTTCTTGTGTATCTTCTTAGAAACTGACCAAATTTATTTTAGATGTATACAACTGATTCTCTTTGTGTCACGTGAAGCTATCCGGTCTCCTTTCTCCATCCATTACTTAAATTTATTCTTCAGTGTTGTCAAATTCTTCTTGAATGAGTCCAGGGACAAAGAACTCATTTTTTTCCTATGCCTCTCCCTTAGCCTTCATTTCATCTTAAGACTTTTCTCTTAGTATTCTGAGCTAGTATGCCTCCCTCAAGTTATTTCCCATTGTGGGCTAACCAAGTCCTATTTCAACCTTTTGTAGTGGATAGATTTAAAGACAAAACACGCATTTCTTAAATTTCCTCCCCCAAACCAAAGTACAATTTTGAGTGTTCTTGTTCTGGATTTCTCCGTCTTAATAATTTCTAGTTGGCCTGCATTAGTGTGTTACGTAGAGAAGCTGATTAGAATGAAATGCATTCATTGCCTTTCTCCCACCTTAATGACAACCTGTGCCCCTTGTTCAGTTACTTATTTGTATTTCTGTAGATTGCTGTTTTGTTTTTTGTTTGTTTGTTTGTTGAGACAGAATCTTACTATGTAACCCTGATTTGCCTGGAACTTTCTATGTAGATCAGGCTGACCTGCACTCATAGTGATCCACCTGCCTCTTCCTCCTGACTGATAGGATGTTTTTAATGTATTTTTGTAGATTGTTAATGCTTTTAATGTTAGGTCATTAGCACTGACAAATGATTTTAATTAAAACACATGCCATCAACATCTTCTTTCTACTCCCCCTCCCTCCCTCGGGAGATAAACGTTCTAATTTGGCATGACATTATCTGGCCTAACAGTGCCAGGCATATGAAGCGCCTAAAGGTCATTTTCTACTGTTTCAGCCTTCCAGATGAGTTGAATTAAGTTCAAACTCAGGATGTTTTTGAAATCTTAAATCTCTCTGGGGATGGTATTCATAACATCTTTGAACTGGATAATGCTACAATAAATGAAATATGCTGCACTGGATTAAAAGGTTATTTCCCCGGTGTGTCAAGTTAACAGACAACATGAAACTTCCCATTAGGCCTTGGACATCTCTAGCTGTCAGTGCAGTAACCCTGTCTCCATTAGGTCTCTAACCCCTGCTGTTCTGTAAAAACTTTAGCCAGGAATGGCAGCAAGGCCAAGAAAAGAAGACAGAGAAAAATCCAAAACAAACGAAAGATATGAGAGACTTCATAAGTTCAAAATCTGAGTCCAGGGAGTCAGAGCTTAAGACCAGTGGAAGCCCATTATTGGAAATTAAGAATAGGAAAGAAACTTCATTCCATACAAACAAAATTGACAATGACAGCAACAGACAATGAATAATACCAGTAAATTAAAATAATAAAAGACAGGACAAGTGTTATAATACTTGCAATTAAAAATGAGCTCACGGGGCTGGAGAGATGGCTCAGCAGTTAAGAGCACTGGCTGCTCTCCCAGAGGACCTGGGTTCAATTCCCAGCACCCACATGGCAGCTCACAACTATCTCTAACATATAAACCAGATATTTAATATATGTAGAATATATTTGTCATATTTCCATACTCATGTGACAGTTCTGGCCTTCCAGATTTCAGTATAACCAATAGGACTAAGGAGATAGGGTGCTCAATAAAGACATAGGTTCATAAATTTTCATCAATGTTTAACTATTTTATTCTTCACTGCTTAGAATATACCTCTATTTTGAGTATACATAATAAGAAAGTCTTGAAACTATCTCCAAAATTAAAAGAGAAGACAAACGAATTTATGAATGACAAAACTGAGCTCCTCCTTAGTCAACTGCAACAGCTAGCTAAGAATCTCTTGATCCTATCTATAGTAGCACCAGTATTTCTTCCTGGACTAGACCGTAATACTTTTGCTTATGGTAGTTTTGCATTGAATTGTAAGTTTTCTTCAACTTACTGTGAGTCATTTATAGAAAACTCTTGTTTGCTTACCTAAAACCTAGCTGATCTAGGATGAACGTGTATCTTGGTAATAGAGCGCTTGCCTACCATGCACAAGAACTTAAGTTCAATGCCCAACCCCAGCCTTAGAGCTACAAAAAGAAGATGAAGAAAATTATCACTTGTTTACCACTCTAGAAGTTATGGGATCTGGGAAAATGAAACTGATAAATGAGGCAGACTAAAATCTCATGCAATAGCCAACTTTATCCAGAGCATCAGGCAACTTATACTCTGAGGATTAAGTAGAGTCACATGAATAAAGTATCCAATCACAAGAGCAGGCTGCATGTGGCCAAGCCACACGTGGCAGGTAAGCCCCACATGATGGGCAAGCCACACCTAACAGACAAGCCACATGTGGCAGGCAAGCTGTGCATGTGGCAAAAACATGTTTTTCCATAGAGGCATACAAACACAAAACAATAGCCAGTTGTAATAAATAATCTGAAATAAACTCGCTCCTATCTGCTACACCTGGGAGCAGCATGAAAGCATAACTCAAAAACAATTCCATGTTTTTGAAGAAACTTATGTCACAAGACTCTTTTCTTGGTTTCTTGGAGTTTCCTCAAACACTCAGAAATCTTACACTACTTCTTTCTTAGAACATGTTCTGACATCTCCTCCTGTTTTTATTTTTTAACAACAGGATATCCGGAGTAGTTTTGATTTGAGATGCTGTAGATCAATCTAATTGCCATTTGATGCATGAGTATCCTATAAGCAAGCAAATTATAACCATAATGAATATTATTAGAACAGTGAGAGCATTGTGTGTAATACTCTGTCACCAAGAACAGAGATACAAACTACATCCAGTACTATTGGTTACATTCTTATATTGATCAGAAAAAAAATCTAGAGAATAGCTTGAAAAGAAACCCATATGATTAGTAGTTCTAGTATCTTGTAGAATGTAATCCCATATTTGCCTTTAATAGGAACACAAATGTTATGATGTCTTATGCAAATGGGAAGTGATTCAAATACCAAGAAAAATCAGATGCAGTCCCTTCTTCAGATGAACGAATGAGTCTATTACAGTCCCAAGATCCAGGTATAAACAGAGTCATTAATAAAGACAACAGGAACTGGATCCATCCAATCTTCAAGTTGAGGCAAAAGAGGATGAGGAACATGAGACCAATACACATGCCCAGAGGCATTCACTGCAGATGCACAGGTCAAAGCAGCTAACATCACCAGAAAGAGATTCTCGTGTGACATAGGGCTCTGTGTGTTTCATAGAATGACTTCTCCCTTGGAGCATAGGACCCAGGTGGACAGACTTGACTTCTGATGATATGGTCCATATCTCTTTTTGCCTTTTGGCTGGAGGTTTGCTGTCTTTCTGGTGACTTCCACTGTCTCTTCATCCTCCACTTTTCGTTCTTGATGGCCTGAGGTGGGAGGAGTCAAAGAGGAATCCATAATGTTTCAGTGGATCCATCTGCAATGACAAATGCACACCCCTTCCCAACCTTCCTCTGAAGAAGTAAAAACAGGGCAGGTTAATGCATCACTTGCTTACTTCCTTCTCCTTTTGTGAGGGTCCCCACTCTCATCTTGTAGTGGGCATCAAGTCCCTGCTTTGTGACACCACTTGCTGTAGAGGCGGTTGGGCCTGGGAGGATGGAGCCTATAAATGAGGCAGACTAATGTTTTGTGCAATAGCCAGTTTTATTCAGAGTATCTACTAATTTTTACTGACAGTTAAGAGGACATGAGTAAGGTGTACAATCACAGGGCAGGCCGCATGTGGCAAAGTCATGTTTTTCCATAGAGGCATAAAAACAAATAACAATAACCAGTTGTAATGAATAATCTAAAGTAAATTCACTCCTATTTGCTACACCTAGGAGGGGCATGAAAACATAATCTAAGAACAATTCCATGTTTTTAAAGAAACTGCGGTCACAAGACTCTTGTCTTAGTTTCTTGGAGTTTTCTCACAAGCACTCAGAAATCTCCTCACATGACTCCGTTCCTGGACTGTGTTCCAACAACCATGAAAACCTTTAACATTTCTTACTTGTAACGTTGTCTCTCATCCTTCTCACACCAAAATTTTTCCAGTGATGTTTTCACTCGGACTTACTAAATAATTGAATTCATTTTAGCACTTGGAGATTAAATGAATCCCTAGCTCCAGTCATCTTCCAACTTCTGGTCCTTTGTATAGCAATCTGATTGCACACTGGGAAATAAAACACACTGTGCTGTTTTTTTTCAGTATATGTATGTGTGTGTGTGTGTGTGTGTGTGTGTGTGTGTGTGTGCGCGTGCGTGTGTGTGTGTGTGTGTGTGTGTGTGTAATAGGGACTAGTCTGCTTTATGGTACAACACAGAATTCAAAAATCTGAAGTCTGGATTAGCAGAGCCCTTTACTCAGGTGAATGTGAACTTTTTTTTTCTCCTACCCCTCTCTATTCCATCTTGAGATAAATAAGGACAGCTTTTGGATTTGTAACACTACTCCTCCAATAAAGAAAAACAAGAAGTTAGAATTCTGATTAGTGTCTATTTTCATTTGTAATTTATTCCACCTAGCAAAACTTGATGCAGCTGGGGATACTTCTGGACTAGAAGCTAACACACATCCAGTGTGTTATAATACCAACATACATTGTGTTACTGGAAAATCGTTTCCTCTTTTGGAACTTGGTTACTGTTTGTAAAGTGAGGAATTTGGGATTAAACTATCTTCCAAGATCTTTCTAGCCTAGAAATATAGTTAAACAACTAGTTCTGAAAAGAATTTAATAACATTTTTAAAATGTAATTAACAGGAAATATCAGTAATAAGAAAAGAGATTAGAAAACATGGAGAATGTAAAAAAATAATTCACCCTAAAACTATTGAACTCGGACATTAAATATAACTCAGTGATGCCTGGCAACAAAGGCACTCTGTGATTATGTCTTATATAAACTCATCCTCATAAAGTACCACGCTCAGGGATGAGGTCCTTCAAGGGGCACACCAATTTGTACATACCAATAGGGATATATAGGTTGGTTTGTTTCAATGTGTCATTAATACTACCCATATGGGTCTACAGTCAAAAAGATAGGGACACACTTTAGGAAGAACCATCTGACTAACTGTGATTGGACTTCTCTATCATTGGCCTCCCCCTCATTCTTTGGACCTGAAAGAAAAAAAGTAGAAGTTCTGAAACTAAAACTCCTTTGTAAAGGCAAAGAAACTCTAAGATGTGCCAGTAAAGTTGAGCTACATACAGTATAAATATTGAGAAGTGAAGTCTACTTCCTATTTGATTCCCATAGGTTCTTCTGCTCCTTTCTGTGTCTTATTCAGATCTTAGTGAATATTATGCTTTCTAGCATTTGTATAGCCTTTTAACATAGGCAGTGCATTTTAACTCCTTTCAGATTGATTTCTGGTCTTACAAATGTGCTCTACTTGGAAATTTCTTTTGAATGATGTCACAAGATAATGAAGATATGACTAGAGGAGAAAAGAAGTGATAAGATTAGAAGACTCACATATGAGCTAGGATAAAAAGTAAGCACCATCATTTTTATCAGGATCCTCATCAAGGAGCCTTCCTACCCCAACTTTACTAGTAGTTGCCAAAAATGAAGGCAAGTGGACCATTCTGAGCCCTGTTACCAGGAACAGCACTCTACATGTTATATTTAGTAGGGTAAAAGTATGAATGTATCTTTGTGGATTTCTGTGGGCCTCTCTAGCACTTTGTTTCTTCCTATTCTCATGTGGTCTTCATTTACTATGGTCTCCTATTCCTTGTTCTCCCTCTCTGTTGTTGATCCAGCTGGGATCTCCCGCTCACCCAAGCTCTCTTTCCCTCGACCCTCGCCCTTCACTACCCCCACTCATGGCCAGGCTGTTCATGTAGATCTCATTCCATTTCTCTGTCATTGGGCGATCCCTGTGTCTTTCTTGGGGTCCTGTTTTCCAGGTAGCCTCCCTGGTGATGTGAGTAGCAGTCCAGTCATCCTTGTTCCACATCTAGTATCCTGTTATGAGTGAGTACATACCATGTTTGTCTTTCTGAGTCTGGGATACCTCACTCAGGATGATTTTTTCTAGATCCATCCATTTGTCTGCAAACCTCATGATGTCATTGTTTTTCTCTGCTGAGTAGTATTCCATTGTGTATATGTACCACATTTTGTTTATCCATTCTTCAGTTGAAGGGCATCTAGGTTGTTTCCATGTTCTGGCTATTACAAACAATGCTGATATGAACATAGCTGAACAAGTGCTCTTGTGGTGTGGTTGAGCATTCCTTGGGTATATGCCCAAGAGTGGTATAGCTGGATCTTGGGGGAGATGGATTCCCAATTTTCTAAGAAAGCGCCATATTGATTTCCAAAGTGGTTGTACAAGCTCGCATTCCCACCAGCAGTGGAGGAGAGTTCCCCTAGCTCCACATCCTCTCCAGCATAAGGTGTCTTCAGTGTTTTTGATCTTAGCCATTCTGACAGGCGTAAGGTGGTATCTCAGAGTTGTTTTGATTTGCATTTCCCTGATGACTAGGGATGTTGAGCAATTCCTTAAATGTCTTTCAGCCATTTGAGTTTCCTCTGAAATCCACAAAGATACCCCCACAACAGACTGCTGGCAATGGTCGAGAGACAGTCCGAACTGACCTACTCTGGTGATGGGATGGCCAAACACCCTAATTGTCGTGCTAGAAACTTCATCCAACTACTGAGGGATCTGGATGCAGAGATCCATGACTAGGCCCCGGGTGGATCTCTGGGAGTCCAATTAGCGAGAATGAGGAGGGTTTATATGAGTGAGAATTGTTGAGACCAAGGTTGGATAAAGCACAGAGACAAATAGCCAAACGAACGGAAACACATGAAATATGAACCAATGGCTGAGGGGTCACCAACTGGATCAGGCCCTCTGAGTGGGTGAGACAGTTGATTGGCCTGATCTGTTTGGGAGGCATCCAGGCAGTGGCACCGGGTCCTGTGCTCATTGCATGAGTCGGCTGTTTGAAACCTGGGGCCTATGCAGGGTCCCTTGGCTCGGCCTGGGAGGAGGGGACTGGACCTACCTGGACAGAGTCCACCAGGTTGATCTCAGTCTGTGGGGAAGGCTTTGCCCTGGAGGAGATTGGAATGGGGGATGGGCTGGGGGGAAGGTGAGGGGGGGCGGGAGGGGGGAGAACAAGGGAATCTGTGGCTGATATGTAGAACTGAATTGTATTGCAAAATAAAAATTTAAAAAAAAAGTATGAATGTATAAAAAAATAAAAGGTTATAGACAGGGACATGCAATAGAAAGGAATAAAGAATTCCCTGATGTATATACTTATCTCATCTCAATATCACCCCAAGTTTAAATGAAAAATCTGCTTCTCGTGTGCCGCTTTGAAAAAGTGAAATATGAGTTATTTAGAACTACATGAGCTCTTAGATATAATTTAGCTCATCTCCTCTATTTTATAGCTCATAAAACTTATATCCAGAGAGGGGAAGGAGCTTGTCTAATGTTGCTTAGATGGTTAGAAATTGTATTCTATTCATCATAGAATATCACTTCTTTTACGTGAATTTTGGGGGTGCTTCTTAAAATTTTGAAATATTTATCATGAGATAACATGCTACTGCTTGGTTTTTGAGATATATAGAATCTGGGAGGGGAAAATGAAGGTAAATACAAAAGGAGGGGGAAGATTAAAATAACACTAAAGATGTCTGAGAAATTCATAAGGAATTGTGTTATTAACTATGTTTCTAAAAAACCTGTAATTCTGTGTAAAAATACACATCTATAGCTTAAATAGACTTCTCTCATCTGGGCTGACATGCTTCCTCCAAGAGCCAAGGACCACCTAACAAAAACCCCAGTACCAGACATAAGAATCCCTCTTTTGAGTTGTTGGACAGGACTGTCCAAGAGACTCCAAAAACATATAGCCTATGGCTGTTGCTCTCAGTTGTCTTCCATATATGGAAGGTAAGTCTCTGAAGACATCATGCATTTCAGAAACAGGGCCCAAGGGCCCCTGAGCTGGCGCTGAACTGAATGCCCTCTCTGTAAGGCGCCATGCAAACTTCCAAAGGAGGGAAGAACCAACAGTCCTATCCAGCCTATGAACCACAAAAAAAAAACAGCATGGCATGTAACCCTACAGGTACAGTAATGGCACAAATACTTTGGTGGTAACCAACAACTTTCCAATTGGACTTAAGTCCCTCTCAACAAGAGGGATACCATGCCTGGTACTGGAAACCTAGCCAACTGCTCAGTGCTAGTGAAATCATGGAGGATCTTGGAGGAGTACCTAGGAAGAGTACCTACAACCACCACTTTACTAAAGTGCCAGAATCCCTAACAACCTATAAACATGTCCTTATACTCACAGGTAAGTGTCGTCTTCACCTGTTATCAAGAAAAATTCTCCTTGCAACAGATGGAGACCATCACAGAAAACTACAACCAATCAAAATGCAGAGTTGTGGAGCCCAGTCCCAACAGATATATCTAAAAAACTCCCCACATCTGAGGCCCATAGGTTAGTGGGGAATTGAGGGGTGGAAATATTGTAAAAGCTAGAGAATCAGTGAGTTTGCTGAGAGATTGTATCGCCTAGTAATGTCAGAGGCTACACCCATAAAAATCTCACCAATATGACCGGCTAAACATGAGCTGCACAAGGAAAACAGTAATAAACATGCCAAGTTGGACCAGGGGAAGCCCATTAGGCTTCAGCCCTACATAAAGAACTACAGCCGACTAAGGAATGCTGAGAGCAGGAAAAATAGTCTTCCCCAGGGAAGAGCACACCAGTTGGTCACCCAATACTGTTGGGAGCCAAACAAACCTATGACTTTCTCAGAGGCCCTGATGAAAGGACAAAGGGAACATTAGTTCTGTGTTCTCTCCAGGAGCAGACTTGGCTAGATCCAGCCTGGAAGGGGTCAAGTGTATGGTTTCTAGGAATCTGAATCTTCCCCTGGGGCTGTGGTTATTAGTCCTAAGACAGTAGTGTCTTGAGGTATCCTGTATTTTCTTTGCCAACATTAGCTGATTTAGCTCTCTGCTGACCTTGGCCATTTTCCCCTGATCCCAACTATTGCTTTTATCTCTTTTATTCCTCATGCCCTGGTCCTCCCACTTGACACCTAGCTGATAGAGACCCTTATTCATGTGGGTTCAGGTCAAGTGGTACCCAACTGTAAGGCAGTAATACGGGAGAAATCAAGAGTACAGCCGTGATAAATATATAAAAGAGGTAAAAGAATCAGACTATGAGACTGGCTAAAAATAAATAAGTAAAATGAAAAGTTTAACAAAGGGAAAGAACGGAAAGGACCAGGAGTAACCCTGAGACTGCGAGATTTGAAAGGGTGCTCTCCTCCTTCAGATGCTTCTTTCGCTCCTGCTTTCCACTCCTTGTAATGTGTCACTAAAGAGCTTAGAAAAGTTCCCTATTTTTATTTTTAAACACTTCCCTTGGCTCCCTGAAGAAGGTGCTGTAAATTTAAAGACATGGGAGTATATAGGTAACAGTTTAAAGAAAGAATATCACATATGAGGGCCAAGTGAGTTTCCACAGTGGATCTGCACTGCCGAATTTGATATACGAGATTGCTTCGACCCACAGCATAAATATTATTCAGTTGTAATTCAACATCTCCATAAACCTGGACAGTTTACTCCAAAACAGAAGTGTGTGTGTGTGTGTGTGTGTGTGTGTGTGTGTGTGTGTGTGTGTATTAGAAAAAGAAAATTAAATAATAATGATAAAAAGCCCTGAGCTGGAAGAAGCATGTCAGCTCTTGGATTACATTCACTTTGTGATGCTTCAGAGAACAAGGGGAAAGTTTCTTTCTTTATTGATGCAATCATAAAATCACCTAAAATGGCTCCTATCCGTGTAGCTGAGCCGAGTATCTGTACTACAGCAGGGGATTTTACAGACAAATGAGGAAAAAGAACACAGTGGGAATGCAGTGGCGGCAGCTGCGCCGAGTCAGGAGCCCAACTCCAAAGGGGTGTGCTGCCAGAAACCCGGTGCAGAGCCCACCAGCGATATGTTGACCTACAAGCAAGCCACACTGGACAAGGAATACTTGATGGACTCACTTTCTGCGGGCGACATGTACCCTATTGCCTTGCAGGTGAACTTCTGCAGCTCCCAGAGCAGCCAGGGTTGCTGGGTGATGCCCACCCCAGTGAAGAAGCAGCTAATGGTTCTGGTGTAGTTTCTGACAACAGAGCTGGTTGTCTGCCCGGCAGCCCGAGACATCAGTACCAGACAAGAACGACCCCAGTATGTCTAAGGAAGACCTGAGTCTCAGTGGCCAGTTTCATCTTAAACTCCATGGGTCCCACTGTAAACCCCTGCCAGGACTTCTTCAGCTGTGTCTGCGGGGTCTGGATCAAGGCCAAACCCATACCTGATGACCACTCACATTGGGGGAGCTTCAGCAACCTCTGCAAACAGAACCACGCCATCATAAAGTGCTTGCTCAAAAGTTCCACTGCCAGCTTGAACAAGGCCCAAGGAAAGCCCAAGTGTACAAGCATGTGTGTAAGAACAAAATGAGGATTGAGGAGTCCAGGCCAAGCCCCTGATGGAGCTTATTGAAAACATTGGGGCAGGACTATCACAGGACCCTAGACCAAGGACAGTTTTGAAGACATGCTGCAGATGATCACACCCCACCATTTAACCTCACCATTCTCTGTCTATGTCAGTGTGAAGTCCAAGAAAGCCAACAGCAATATGATCCAAATAGACCAGTCCAGCCTCAGCTTGTCCTCTTAGAGACCTGAACAAGGTGGAAAATGAGAAGGTGCTGACTGAATATCTTAACTACACAGTCCACTGAGGGAAGCTGCTGGGCTGTAGGAATGAGGACTCCATCCAACCCCAGATACAGCAGATCATGGACTTTGAAATAGTGCTAGCCAATGTATCACTGTCTCCCAGGAGATGTGCCAGGATGAGGAGCTCGTTTACAACTAAGTCACAGGAGCCAAGCTACAGAGGTTGGCACCCCCATCAACTGGTTACCTTTTCTCAAAACCATTTTTTTAACCCGGTAGAGATCAATGAACCTGAGTCCATCATAGTCAACAACAACTAACACATGGGACAAGTCTCTATCCTCATCAACAACACCAACAAATGCCTGATGAACAACTACATGATGCAGAACCTGGTACAGAAAACGAGCTCCTTCCTGGGTCAGTGCTCTCAGAACAATGATGAATTCGCGTAGGTCATATATGGGTCAGAGAAGACCTGCCTCCCCTGATGTAAGTTTTTATTTTGTGTGAGTGACACAGAAAATAATCTGAACTTTGCCCTGGGCCCCATGCTTGTGAAAGCGACCTCCACTGAAGATGGCAAGAACTTAACCAGTAAGATAATCTTGGAAATCAAGAAAGCATTTGAAGAGAGCCTGAGCACCCTGAAGTGGATGGATGAAGACACCCAGAAATTGGCCAAGAAAAAGGCAGGTGTCATCTACAACATGATAGACTACGCTATCTTAATCATGACGACACCCAGAAATTGGCCAAGAAAAAGGCAGGTGTCATCTACAACATGATAGACTATGCTATCTTAATCATGGACCCAAAGAAGCTGGACAACCCCTGACCCCAGGTGCAGGAGTCACTGTATATCCAAGGCTCCCTTCCTGGGGATGCTGCTCACCTGCCATGGTGGCTCTGCTGGCGCCGACTGGAGGAAAAAGGCTCTGATGTCCCTGCCTGGGTCCTTGCTAAGCCCAGTGAGGAGGTCACCTGTGTCCAGAGTTGGCCAACAGGCAGAAGAACATCCCAAGACCTCCCCCAAAGGCACCATCTCAGTGGGGATGTGGTTTCAGATTGTGGGGCTCCTCCTCCCTGCTTCAAGTTGAGCTCTAGTCCTAAAGCCTGTTTCCAGATCTGACTTTTCAACATCTCATGGAGAGTCACAGACACCCAGCTTAGGAAAATCCCCAACAGAGATCAGTGGAGTATGACCCCCACCCACCCACCAGAAGTGAGGTTGTGTTTCCAGCTGGAATCCTGTAGGCACCATTCTGTACCCACTCTGCACCCAACACCTTGAACTTTGGTGGCATTGGTATCATCCTGGGCCATAAACCAGGAATATGAAAAGGATGGGAACCTCCAGCCCTGATGGAAGAACTCATCGATGGAGGCCTTCAAGCAGTAGACCAATGTGTGTCGCAATACAGCAACTACATTGTGAACAATCTCCACACTGCTGGGGAGAACTACCCACAATGGGCGCCTCAAGGCAGCCTGCGGGGCTTGCTAGAACTGGATGAAGAAGAATAGAACTGAGCAGATACTGCCTACCCTGGGTCTCTCCAACAACCAGCCCTTCTTCCTGGGATTTGAACAGGTCCGGTGTGCTGTCTGCATGCCTGAGAGCACCCATGAAGGCCTCAGTACAGACTCCCACAGCCCCCCTGCTTTCATGTCAATATCAAATGTTCAGCCCTGAAAACATATATACAAGTAACATTATACAGACTGAACAGGTTGTATTTAGGAATTTATATACATACATGTATATATATATATATATATATATATATATACACATATATATAAACAATTAATGGAAAAAGGGACCATGAATTTGAAAGAGAGCAAGGAGAGGTATATGGGAGTGTCTGGAGGGAGGAAAGGGAAGGGAGAAATGATGTAATTATATTAGAATCTCAAAACTAAAAGAAAAAGAAAAATAAATGGATTTTTTAAGGAGAAATATGAATTTTGTGGTTCTCAACCTTTCTAATGATGCAACCCTTTAGTACCATTCCTCGTGCTGTGAGAGCCCCAACCATAAAATTATTTCATTGATACTTCATAGCTATAATTTTGCTATTTTTATAAATCATAACATAAATATCTGTGTTTTCCAATAGTCTTAGGTGAATCCTATGAAAGGGTCTTTTGACCCCATGGGGGTCACAACCCACAGGTTGAAAACTGCTGCTTTAGAGTTTCTTTGTGATCATTTTTATGTTCCCATTCTTAATATTTTTTAAAGTTGTATGATTGGTTATTTAAGTATTTTTTTTGTACTTAAAGTATTATGTAGGGGGCTAGAGAGATAGCTCAGTGGTTAAGAGCACTTGCTGCTCTTGCAGAGGACCAGAATTCAGTTCCCAGCATTCATGTTGGGTGGCTCACAATCTCTTGTAAATCCAGCTCTGAGAATCTGTGTCCTCTTCTGGACACTATGGACACACACACACACACACACACACACACACACACACACACACACACTTTTTTTATTCTTGTCTCATATATTCCATCCCGACCGTAGTTTCCTCTCCTTCCTCTCCTCCCAGTCTCCCCTCCTCCCCTCTCCCCCAGATCCACTC
Organism: Peromyscus eremicus; assembly: GCF_949786415.1. Classification (NCBI taxonomy): domain Eukaryota; kingdom Metazoa; phylum Chordata; class Mammalia; order Rodentia; family Cricetidae; genus Peromyscus; species Peromyscus eremicus. The sequence continues at coordinate 58,642,676 of NC_081439.1, read as the reverse complement.
CTCTGCTTCCCCTCACAAAAGTGTAGGCCTCCAAAGGACATCAACCAAACATGACATCATGTTGCAATAAGACTAGGCACATACCATTATATCAAGGCTGAACGAGGCAACCCAGTAGGAGGAAAAGGGTGCTAAAACAGGCGAAAGAGTCAGAGACACGTCCACTCCCACTGTTAAGAGTCTCACAAGAACACCAAGCTACGCAACCATAACATATATGCAGAGGACCAAGGTCAGACCCATGCAGGCTCCCTAATTGTCACTTCAATCTCTGTGAGCCCCTATGAGCCCTGGTTAGTTGATTCTGTGGGCCTTGTTCATGTCGTGTCCTTGACTCCTCTGGCTCCTACAATCCTTCCTGCTTCTCTTCCGCCTTGAGCTCCGCCTAATGTTTGGCTGTGGGTCTCTGCATCTGGTCCTATCAGTTGCTGGATGGAGCCTCTTTGATGATGATTGGGCTAGAATCTGGTCTACGAGTATAGCAGAATATTATTAGGAATAATTTCATTGACTTTTTTTTCAATTGTGTTTGGTTCTATCCTAGGTCTCTGGGCTATCCAGACTCTGGTTCCTGACCTTCCAGGCAATATCAGGTATGAGCTCCCTTTTGTGTTGTGGGTCTCAAGGTTGGACCAGTCATTGATTGACCTCTCCTACAAGTTCTGTGCCATGTTTACCCTAGCATATCTTTCAGGGAGGACAGATGGAAGGGTGAAGGTTTTGTGGCTGGGTTGGTGCCCCAGTCCCACCACTGGATGCCATGCCTGGTTACAGAAGATGGCTGGTTCAGGATCTGTGACCCCCATTACTAGGAGTCTTCACCAGGGTCACCCTTGTGGATAGCAGGGAGTTTCCATTGCACTAAGTTTCTACCTTATCCCCCAAATGTCCCCCAATTCCGATATTTCTCCCTCCCCCAACCTGATCTCTCCTGTTCCCATCCTGGCCTGCCCCAAGTCCACCCGCAAAATCTATTCTGTTTCCCCTTCACAGTGAGATCCATGCATCCCTACTTGAGCCCTCCTTTTTACTTAGCCTCTCTGGGACTGTGGATTGTAACACAGTTATCCTTTCTTTTATAGCTAATATCCACATTTGAGTGAGTACATACCATGTTTGTCTTTCTCGATCTGGGCTACCTCACTCAGAGTGATTTTTTTCTAGTTCCATCCATTTGCCTGCAAATTTCATGATGTCATTTTTTAACAGATGAGTAATACTCCATTGTGTAAATGTACCACATTTTCTTTTTTTTTATTAAGGAAATGTTTCCATTCATTTTACACACCAATCAAAGATCCCCCTCTTCCCTCCTCCCAACCCTCAGCCTCCCCCTCCCAACCCACCCCCCACTCCCCTCCACAAGAAGGCAAGGCCTCCCATGAGGAGGCACATCCAGTAGAGGCAAGTCCAAGCCCCTCCCCCTGCCTCAAGGCTGCACAAGGTGTCCCATCATAGGTAGTGGGCTCCAAAAAGCCTGCTCATGCACCAGGGATGGGTTCTAATCCCACCGCCATGCAGATCAAGCTACCCAACTGTATTGCCATGCAGAGGGCCCAGCCCAGTCCTATGCAGGCTCCACAGCCATTGATTGATCCAACTTTCATGAGTTCCCACTAGTTTGGTTTGGTCGTCCCTGCATGTTTCCCCATTATGATCTTGATGCACTGTACCACATTTTCTTTATCCATTCTTCAGTTAACATCTAAGTTGTTTCCAGATTCTGGCTATTATGAATAAAGCTGCTATGAACATAATTGAGCAAATGTCCTTGTGGTAGGATGGAGCATCATTTGGGTATATGCCCAGAAGTAATATAGCTGGATCTTGAGGTAGATTGATTCCTAATTTTCTGAGAAACCACCATATTGATTTCCAAAGTGGCTGTTCAAGTTTGTACTCCCACCAACAATGGAGGAATGTTCCCCTTGTCCCACATCCCTGCCAGCATGAGCTGTCACTTGTGTTTTTGATCTTAGTCATTCTGGCAGGTGTACAATCTGGCTGTGACATCTGTCAACCCAATGATTGCCACGTTGATTTGGCTGATCTGGCTGACTAGGCAGGTGTCCCCTTCCTCCTTCACTGCTCCATGTGTGCCCCTCCAGAAGCCACACTATGTTGAAGAGGATGACCTTCCCTTGATAGAAGAGGACCAGTCTTTGGTTAAACATATATGAGTAGTTGCGCTCCCCTGCTAGAACCTCCAAACAAGCTCTCAAGGTCCACACACACTTTTTTAAATTTTAAAGCATTAAGTACGTATTTCTAACCTAGATCCTTGAAATCTTGTGATGTATCAGAAAATAGAGTTACCAGGCAGAATTATGGATTAAAATGCTATCTGCTACTAACTTTCTTCTGCTGACTAGAATTTGACTGGGAAAAAATGGTTATAGACAAGGCTAACTAGACTGGCCTGGAACACCTTCTATGGACTTGTCTGGTACAACAGTACTGTCTTCTTGTTTCGTTTCAGTCTCTGACAAAACCTGTAGATTACCTACCATCAGTACCAGTTTCCTGGTTGATTGCCCATTTTCCACTGTGACATCTACGCCCAGGTTAGCTTCATTATCCATGTGGGACCTGACAGTCTTAATATTCACCTGCTTCATTCACATAAACATATTGCATAAAGACTTTTCTGGGGTTACTCTGGCCTGAAACCCATCTGCTTACAATGTTCTTTTTACAACTATGTATTAACTTCTCTACCTCTTTCTGCTATATGCTGACTACTTTCCCTCACTCAGTCTCTACAGCACATTTTTATAGTTCTGCTGAAGGCCAATATCTTCTTTCCATTTCTATTTCCTGATCCCTGATTCTAAAGATTTTTGTTTTATTTTTTCAGATTGTACACTTGAACTACCTCTTTGCTTTTTTATGACAAAGTCTCACTCTATAGCCCAGGCTAGTCTCAAACTTGTGATGATTGTCCTGCATCAGTTTCTCGAGTATTGAGATTACAAGCATGACTTACCATGCCTGGCCTTATCTCCCTACATTTGTCTCTACCACTACCATTGATCCTAAAGTTCTTCACAACTTAAAACTCTGTAGTGTCCTTCTGAATTACTCCACAGCATAGTTTCAGGATATATTATCTGCTATATCTTCTTATACATACCACTTTTGGCCCAGCATGTACTATTACCCAAATTCTCTCTCAGCTTTTCATACTATTCAATGTCATTTTAAAGCAAATTTTATAGAGTACAGACCACACTCTAAACCAGGCGCTTTAGAGATAAGCAGTATCATATAGCCTTTTGGGTGATACTAGACATTAAAAAAGTGATGGGTAAACATGAAAGAGAGCAAAGATTTTTAAGAGCCTAAAGGACAGAGACTAATTTTGTTAGGAGTGGTAAGAGTTAAGGAATGTGTCAAAGTACAACTGACTAGGGAAAAGATAGAGAGGTGAAAGAGAGGATGGGAAAGAACTGAGAAAGGGAAAAGCATGCCTGGCAAAGAGAATCTCCAATGTAAAATACCTAGAAGAAAAAAACACATATTAAGAGAACATAATATAGGTTGTTCTCCACAAACTGATGGCACTGCCTCCCTCATTGCTGAAGACAACACCCACAGAACTCACTGAACATGGAGAAGTTGAACTGGTGCTTCCACAGAGTCTTTGCCCCTACATTCTAGTGTCTTTGGTACAGGAAGTACTCTGCACAATAAATACCCAAAAAGAAATATCAACACCAACCCATCCACTGACCATTTGATCGACAATTCTGTCTTTTCTGCAAGATATGCTAGGGCAATGGTGACACGAAGCTTGTGGGAGGAACCAACCAATAACTGATTTGACTTAAGGTCCACTCCATGAGATAGAGCCCACACCCGACACTGCCTGGGCGACCAAGAACCTGAAACTAGATGACCCAGGGATGTTGGGTAAAACCAAATACTACTGATCTACTAAATATCATAGCAATAAAATGGCTCCTAATGACATTCTGCTATACTCATAGATCAGTGCCTTGCTCAGCCATCATCAGAGAGGCTTCCTCCTGTAGCAAATGGGAACAAATACAGAGACCCACGGCCAGACAATATGCAGAGAGTGAGAGACCTTGGAACACTCAGCCCCAAATGGGATGTCTCCATCAAATCCTTTACCTCAGGGCTCAGGAAAACTTGTGGAAGTGGACGTGGAAAGATTGTGAGAGTCAGAGGGGATGGAGGACATCAGGAGAACAAGGCCTTCTAAATGAATATGACTGAAGCTCATATGAACTCACAGAGACAGGCAGCATGCACAGGGCCTGAATGGGTCTGCACCAGGCCCTCTACATAAATAATACCTTTCAGTTTAGTGTTTTTATTGGATTCCTGAGTGTGCAAACAAGGGGATCTCTAATGCCTTCTCTTGGGTTCTTTTCCTTTTGTTTGTTTTGTCCAATTCTGGTGTGTTAATTTTGTTTTATCATATGATATTATATTAGTTATAAAAAGAGAACGTAAAAAGAATATTTAGAATATTGAATATAAAAAAGGAAAAACACAGTAAAAAGGAAATAGGACTTAAGAAGTTGAATTCTGATTTAGAAGAACATTATATGCAAGGCTAATAGAACATTTTAAGACCATTCATCGTACCTATGATTTTATAGCGCCTCCTTAGATGATAGACTGGAATGAGAGATCCAGGAATTTCATGGAAGTTCTTTAGCCTGGACTGTCTTTCTCTCTACTCCACTTCCCTATCCACAGCTCCTGAAAGATCATTTTTCAAGAAGAATCTCAAATGCTCTTACTTAAAGTGAAGCCCTTCGTGATTTCTCTTCTCTCCATAGGTAGAAAATTGCATTATAGGCGCCTGTAGAAACATAGTACACTCTTCTAGTGTACTATGCCTATATTAGAATTTGTTCATGTGCAGTTTCTCTAACTAGATATAGAATACCTTGAAAACAAGCTTCTAGTCTTATTCGTCTGTCTTTTCTACAGTAGTGCCTGATAAAACATATAATCATGGATAGCATTGAGTCAATTTGTGAACTGGTTTAAACTGGTGTTCCAGCAATTGGTACTACTCAAACTCCAGTGACTTTGTCACAACTATGGTCATTACCCTCTGTTTTGCTTTTTTCCCTGGTTGGGAAAAGCAATGGATCCCCTGCCCACACTGACACACACACACACACACACACACACACACACACACACACACTGCAACTAACACAGATACTGGTATGAGCCATCTACACCCTCAGACACAAGTCTTCAAGGCCTCTGGAGAGTAACATAACAACCCAGTGAGACAGAATCTGTGAGCCTTCCTTAGGCCTAACCAAAGGGAAATGAAGGTAGGAGGGCATGCTTTTCCAGTTTTGATTCAAATTACCTGTCTCCAGCTAATGTTATTCCAATGCATTTCTCTGTGTTATTTATTATTCTTACAAAAGTGCTAATCAGTTTGTACTTAAAATAGATTTTTTAAACATCGCCAAATTTGTTGTCATAAATGTATTATCAATGGGAAAAAGCTAACACAAGCTCGGGGTTGAGGTATAAAAATTATATTCTCTCTCCAGAATCATTGTTGTAAACAGCCAAGATATAGATAGATAGATAGATAGATAGATAGATAGATAGATAGATAGATAGATAGATAGATGATAGATAGATAGAGAAAATTAATGCATTTAGTTGTCTATCTAAAAGTTAGATCTGAAAAGTCATAAGAAATTACTAAAAGATTGCTTATAATTTACCTTTTTAATTCTAGAAAATAAGGACCTAAAGTATTGATAATCATTAAATGAATTCCTATGGCATTCAGTTTTCCTTTTTGAAAGAAAATGAGAATTACTAAAACCAACTTTACAAAGTGGTTATACATCAAACGAGATACCTTCTGTAACTATATCCAGCCTAGAACCTAGTACATATTCATTATCTTTCCCCATCTCAGTTCACCAAGCCCCCACACCTTACTCTGAATTTCTTTGTCTGCTGCCAAAGTATATTTCTCCTCTGTTATCAGCCTTATAACGTTTTCTTTACTTCTGTGCTACAAATTCTGGGTACTGGTTTTTTTGTAGTTGTTGTTAAAGGAAAGATTTTTTTTTTCTGTTAAAGGAAAATTATGTCTTTAGAGAAATAATATCCCAGAGTAAAGTTACAGTTGTTATACTATGTCCTAGAATAATAGTCATGTCTGACATGATTGGATAATTGTTGATACGTATAAGTGTATTGCTCCTTTATATATTTCATGGAACATTAATTCTTAGCAATAATAAATACTTGTATGAAGCAGTGTTTCATTATTATGTTTTCCTGAACAGAGTACAAGTACAGGTCAGTAACATGGAAATTTGTACTTGTATAGCCTTCTTTGGGGCAGAGGTTGAAAATGGTAAGAAATGGTAAGAAAACACTTTGGATTTTAAGATTAAAATATCTGTTTTCTTTATCAAAGTTCTGAGTTATTCTCATGGATTTGCCATTATGTTCATTATGACATTAGCTATCATAGTTCCTCTTTCTGTGTCTTGACCTTTCTGGTACTAAAAATAGACTTTGTTGAAATTAACTATAAACATAAAAGACCAGAAGATACTAAGGATTGAAATCTACAAATAATGCATTTATTTGTTTATTTATTTAAAATATGTCTTAATTGAAATAGAATTACATCACTTTTCGCCCCTCCCGAACCTCCCTCCAGCACATCCCTCCAACCTCTCTCATGTCCCACCACTCTCAAATTGATAACTTCTATTTCTATATTATTGTTACCAATGCATGTGCACGTGTGTGTGGTGCACAAATATATAAATACAACTTGCTGAGTCCATTTTGTTGTTTGTGTGTATATAGTTTCAGACCTGCCATTCTGTATTGGACAACCAATAAGGGAGTTTATCCATGGGAGAGACTAATTCACCTTCTCCAAGCAGTCATTAGTTACTTGTCATTCTTTGTCTAAGGATAGGAATCCACAAAATTTGTCCCTTCCCATGTTAATATGTCCATCTCAAAGTGGAAGCTATGAGCCCTGATACCTGCCTCTTCGTTCAATTGATCTTTTACGTTTTTTGTACAGAAGATTTTAGTTTCATGAGATCCCAATTGTTGATTGTTTCCTTGGTTAGGTTTACACCTACAGAGGGGAGGGTATTCATGCTTGTGTGTGCGTGCGTGCGTGCGTGCATGCGTGCGTGTATACCTATTGTGAATGGAATTCCTTAATGTCCTTATGATTTTCTGAATTTCATTGTTCATTCTCTTTTCATTTATAATTGCTTTAACTTTAATTATTTAATTTTAATTAATTGCAATAATGTTTGCATTAACGGTTTCTTCTGGCTAACTTTGCTAGGGAGTTATTAACACTATTTATCTTTCCAAAGAACCAGCCCTTCGTTTGATTCTTTTCATTGTTTTGTTGTTACTGTTGTTCCTAGTTCATTAATTTCAACCCTTATTTTGATTATCTCTTCTCATCTACTATCTTTTGCTTTTGTTTGTTCTTTTTGTTTTTAATTCTTACTTTTTAATTTTTATTAAGAAATTTTCTACTCACTCTACATACCACCCACAGATCCCACCTCCTCCCTCCTCCCACTCCCCAGCCCTCCCTCCCAAGCCACCCCCAATCCCCACATCCTCCAAATGAAGGTCTCCCATGGGGAGTTGGCAGAGCCCGGCACACCAAGCCGAGGCTGGTCCAAGCCCCTCCCCGCTGCACCAAGACTGCGCAAGGTACCACACCGCAGGCACCAGGCTTCCAAAAGCCTGCCCATGTACCAGGGATGGATCCCAATCTTTTTCCAAGACTTTAAGGTGCATCATTAAGCTATTAATTGAAGATATCTCAAATTTTTATATAAGTACTTAACACTAAACTTTCATCTTAAGGGTGTCTTCTCTCTGTCCCATAAGTTTTGGTATACTGTGTTTTCATTTTCATTCAATTCTATTTATTTTATATTCCCTTATTGATTTCTCTAGGGACTCATACATCATTCAGTAGTATATTGTTTAACCTCCATGAGTTTGTGTACTTTCTGTGATTTCTATTACTGTTGATATCTAGCTTTATTCCCTTGTGATTAGATAGAATATAGGATATTATTTCAACTTTCCCGTATTTGTTAATGCTTGTTCTGTATCCTAGTATGTGATCAACTATTGATAATTCTATGGGCTGCTGAGAATATGTATTCTTTAGTGTTTGAGTAGAATGTTCTATAGATGTCTGTTACATCTATTTGATTAATGATATTGTTTAAGTCCAATGATTTTCTGGTTGTTTTTCTTTATTTAGATTAACCTGATTGTGGTGACAATAGAGTATTGAAGGCACCCACTATTACTATGTCAAGTCTCATCTGTGATTTTAGACCTACTAATGTGTCTTTTATTAAATTTGGTGCACCTGTGTTTGGTACATATGTTTAAAATTGTAATATCTTCTTGGTGGATTTTTTTGCCTAGTAAGTATGTAGTGTTCTTTCCTATCTCTTCAGACTTGTTTTGTTTTGAAGTCTATTTTGTAAGTCTATGTCTGCCTGTTTGTTAGTTCCATTTGCTTGGAATACCTTTTTCCATCCTTTTACCCTGTATCTGTCCTTGATGCTGAGGTGTGTTCCTTCAAGACTACAGGAAGATGGATAGTTAGATCCTGTTTTATAATCCAATATGTTAATCTCTGTCCTTTTCATTGGAGAAATTGAGACCTTTAATATAACACTGTTCAGTTATTATTGAACAGTGTTTATTAATTCCTGTTATTTGTTGTGATATTGCTGTCTTCTTATATCTCTTTTGATTAACTGTCCTGAAATTGCTTATATTCCCTATGACTTCTTGAGTGTGTTTGTCCTTCACTTTAGACTGGCATATTCCTTCCAGTAGACTCTGTAGAACTGACTTAGTGGTCATAAATTCCTCTAGTCTATTTTTTATCATGGAAAGGTTTTATTTTTCCTTCAATTTTAATTGATAGTTTTACTGAATATGATAGTCTGGATTGACAATTTTGGTCTTTCAGAATTTCAAATACATATTTGCAGGCCCTTCTAGTGTTGAAGTTTCTGTAAAATAATCAGGTATTATTTTGGTGGGACTGCCTTTATAAGTAACCTAACCATTTCTTCTTGCAGTTTTCAACGCCATTTCTTTAGACTGTGTTTTAGCATTAACAATGTCTTGAGGATTTTCTTTTCTAGCTATGTCTATGTGGTGTTCTATATATCCCTTGTACCTGGCTGGACATCCCTTTCTCTAGGTTTAGGAAATTTTCTTCTATCATTTCGTTAAAAAATATTCACCATGCATTCACTGTGGTATACTCATAATTCAAATATTAGATATTTTCATGGTATTTCAAAGCTCCCCTGTGTTTTGTTCATTTTTTTAATTCTCGAGACCTTCACTGAGTAATGCAATTCCTCTTCATCTTCCAGTCCCAATACTGTGTTTTCCACATGATAAATTCTGTCAGTAACGATTTCCAGTGGGATTTTTAATTTGACTTACTACGTTTTACATTTCCAGCATCATTTCAGTTTGGGTTTTATTTAACAATTCTTTCTCTTTATTAAATTATATTTTCATATCTTGAATTGACTTCCACATTTCATTCAGCTCTTTGTTTGGTTCCCTTAAAATATATGCCAATCCTCTTTGAGTTGTTTGAACACAGTTATAATCATTCTTTTGAATTCTTTGTCATGAAGATCTCACTCATTTTCATTAGGGTTCATTACTATGAGATTGGTAATGGTTTTGGGATGGGGTGTTATATTTACTAATTTTCTATTGATGTGATAAAATGCCATGACCAAGGAAACTTATAGATGGAAGAGTTTATTTGGCTTATGGTCCCAGAGGGATGTTTGTCATGGAGGGGAATTGTGACAGCAAGCAAGCAAAGTGGCTGGAGCTGGAAGCTGAGAGCTTACATTTTTGAACTGCAAGCAAGAAGTAGAGATAGTTAACTCTCTAAAACTCTCAAAGCATGTCTCCAGTGATGTACTCCCTCCAATAAGGTCCCTCCTGAACCTACCCAAATAGCCCACTAACTGGGGACTAAGTACTCAAATATCTGAGCCTACAGGGGACATTCTCATTCGAACCACCACAGGGGGACATGTTCTGTTTTTTCACTTTTGTTTCTGTACTAGAATTTGTGCACCTGAAGTAGTTTGTTAGTTGAATCCTTTTTTTTTCCAAATCACCTTTCTTGTTTCAGTGTGAGCATATACAACATCCATGATCAAAAGCTCTCAGAAAGCTAGGTGTGTAGTCAGGAGGTCTATGTCATATAGAGGGGTAGGACTTACCTACAAATTCTGGAAAGCACTGGAGGAGCAATTTATAGGGTTGGAAGTAGTGGTCCTAGTCTGAAGTGTGAGGATGGAAGATTCTGGAGGAACTAGGTGGCCTGGAAGCATGTGAAAGCAAGATCCCAGAAGAGCAGGAAGTCCCATGAAGTTAAACAGAGTGAAATCTACCCAGTCTCAGAGGAAGGGATACTCCATAGGGTTGGAAGGAGAAGGGACTACCTGGGAAGATAGGGAAAGGATGTTACAGAGGAGCTGGTTGAAGCTATAGGATGGCAAGGAGCAGAATCAACTGGTGATACAAGAAAGAGAGTTCCCAGAGTAGCCATGTAGCCTATGGAGTGGAGAAGAATAGGCCTACCTGACTACAAGGGTAAAGGAAGTCCTGGAGGAGCAGGATAGGTCTGTTGGAAGAAAATGAGTGGGTCTACCTGGTGGGTACCAGAAAGATAAGTCCCAGAGTCAGCCAGGCAGGTCTGTGGGGTTAGAAGTAGTGGGCATACCTGGTGTCTCATAGAAGGAATGTCCCAGAAGAGCTGAGCAGGCCCTGTTTTATTTTGCTTTGTTTTGAGTCAAGGTCTCACTATGTTGACCAAACTGACCTCTGACTTGTCTCTGCTACTGAGTGCTGATATTACAGGCATGTGATGGCATATGGCCTTAGTGTGTACTTTTAAATAAAGGGATGAAAACTTGAAAACTTGACTGGGAAGAATGTTTAGGGATAAAGGTTAGCTGAAATGAGTAGGGATTTATGGAGTGGCACATGATGATCACCTTTATCGCAAGTAGACTCATCTATCATTTTCAATATACCTAATACCCAAGTAAGTGGACAAAAATGAGGAGCTATAGATGTTTGTACTGTGTCTTAAAAGCACCACACAAGGCTGCAACCTTTTCATAAAATCTCGATCTTACGTCACATTTTAAAAATCTTGATATGTTTTTAGAGTAGAGGAATGGTTATCAAAATTCCATTGAAGTCATATAAATCAAGAAACTAAAGATTCCTCTATCCCTTTCAGTTTTAGAAATCAAAGTTTAAGACATAGAGAAAATAAGTGTGATATATAGCAATAGATATGAATATAGATGCAGATATAGATATGTAGATATACATATATCAAAAAATGAGACCAGGAATTAGAGAGGGAGTGAAGCAAATCGAGAGACATGGTAGGAAGTGGAGGAAGGGAAGGGGATGTAGGGAAATGATGTGATTATATCTTAATAATAAAAAATTAAGTATGATGTATATGAATAATATATGTGAATTGGTTTGTCTTTAAAGAACTTGTGGTCATCAAAGTAGAAACAAAGTAAACAAAGCTAATTTCCACATAGATACACATTATTGAAAGTTATCCTAGACTTTACTTTGCATATTTCCTAATTGGGCAGCTGTAATTAGGCTAATTTTGTACACTTCCCTGCTTCCTCCAGTTTGGGTTTTGAATAGAATAGTTGTTGATAGGGAATATAAGTACCTTATATAGTAGATGTGAACTATGAACCAAAACCAGCAGAACTGATGAACTAGTCTAGAAAACAGATCCCAGCGAGTGTTTTTAAAACTCTATAACTGAAATAACATGTAAAACACAAAAACTGAATGGCTAACATTGTATATTTGAAATATGCAGGTTGGACGGCATTTGGAATTGGGATGAAACAGTAAGAGGCTACATTCATGGATAACCAACAAGATAAAGCTATTGCTGCCTCAGCCAATGGAGAAAACAGTCTGATTAATGGGGTCAAAGAAAATGGTAAGAGAGTTTACATGTATACTTAATGTATACTTGTAGTATACATTATCTTTCCTGGTAGTCTTTTTTTATTATTATTCATGTGGATTTTCAGTATACAGAAACTTGAGACAGGTTGAACCCAAAATATAACTAAAGTTGATGTAAATCTAAACTTTATTCTACCAAATCTCTAACTGAACTAGAGGAATCCCTGAGAGTTCTCAGATAAATCACCTTGCTCTGTCAAATCCATCTGCTGAATGACGTTCCTCAAAATTACTAGTAAATTACAAGTATGGTGTGAAACTTTTGTAGACGCACTAGGAACTTCTCTAAGATAAATTTTCAAGAACGGGTATGTGTCTCATAGTTGAAACCATGAACAGTGCCCTGCGCAGTTTCCTCTCTGAAAGCTTTGACTTTCCAATTGATCCATCAGTCCAGTTCTTTCATCATTTCTGAGGGGGCTCTATCTTTTCCTGAAGAAGAATCTGAGCCTAAAAATGGTTATTTGTCACTTGTATGAATGTTCAGTATTAAATCAGAGTTGTTTTACTAGTGTTTAGGTGGTAATTCATAAAGCTAGAGAAAAAGAGGCTATGATATCCAAGCATTGGAAACTGACCAGGGAAAGAGACTTGATGAGTCTTATCTAAGACCCTTACCTTTATTCCTGCCTTTTTTTCCCCTTTTTCTCTAGACTCAGAGGACCAGGATGTGGCAATGAAGTCATTTGCAGCTCTAGAAGCTACTACACCAATCCAACCTATCCCAGTGGCACAAAAAGAGTCCTCGATGTTTCCTAGGGGTCTCCCACCTCTGCCATCTAAGAAGCCGTGTGTGCAGAGCCCTCCATCTCCTTTGGGCCTGATCGAAGCACCTGATCATTCTGCTGATAGTGCTTCTGTGAATGCCATCTCCCTCACATCTGGAGTTGCAAAAGGCCTGAATACATGGTCACTGCCCAGTGAGTGTGAGAAAGCTCCATTTGCTATAATGGAGCCTGCAGGCATGTCAGCTCTGAACGGAGACTGCCTCATGCAGCCAAGCCGAACTTGCTTAGGTTGCTTCATGGAATCAAAAGAGGCAGTAGACCCTGAACCAGGGATCAGTCTGAAAGTCAGTGATCTAAACAGAGATTATGAAACATGTGCAGTCTCTGATATAGGGATCCAATGCATTAATGCTGGGGAAAATATAAAATATGGAGAGCAGCTGCTTTCAGACCAGCTATTAGGCTTCCCTCTGCATAAATCAAGGGCAGGAGATAGACGAGAAACTGAAAAACCTGACATTGACTTGGAAGATCCAACTCAGAAAAGTTATTATGAGGCATTACTGTTAGATAAGTGCAATACTGAAGAAGCTTTACTGGCAAATTCCAATCAGGATTGGGGTTACTTTGAGACTTTTATTAGTGAGAGTAAGATTGAACTACTTGACCTCTGTTCCAAGAATGAACTGTCTGTTAACCTTTTCTCTGAAGAAGATGTGGATAACTATATGTTCGATGATGATGAGTCAACACTAGGCAGTGATGTCTGCTCCCTCAAAATTCGATATGAGTCATTTCAGGACAATGTTCGAGACAAGACCACCCTTCTGATGCAGGAAGATGCCCAATTCAATTTTTTTCCCAGTGTCTTTACTACATGTCCCAAGAGAGAATCTAAGAGTGGAATCCTCAAGCAGAGCAGTGATCTTTCTCAATTCAAGGTCCCTGATGTGAGCATCATCTGGGGAGAGGAAGATAAAAACTTGGACAAGAAGAAAGGCAAAGAGGAAATACATGAAGACAAAAGTGTAGAGAAAAAAGATGAAAAAGATAATGAAGAAAAGCCTGAATTAAATAATAAACCATGTAGTGGGCTTGAGGTAGAGCAATTTAAGAACCTAAAGCCGGACCATCTTACTAATTCCCTGGAGACATCAGGGAATTTCAGTGATGACAGTTCCTTCATTGAGGTCTCATATGACGCCATGGGGGAGATCAAGGACTGTAGCCGCTATATGGCTCGGGATACTAATTCTGGAAGCTCATCCTCCCAGCAGAACTATGGGCTGAGAGCCAAGAGAAAAGTCAGATACAGTGAAGATTATCTATATGATGTTGACTCACTAGAAGGGGAAAAAGTAAATGAGAGGAAGGAATGGCCTCCAGGTGGTTCCAAAGAAGAAGATGACGATGAATGGTGTCCCAAGAAGAGAAGAAAAGTCACCCGTAAGGAACCTCCTGTTATTATCAAATATATCATTATCAATCGCTTTAAAGGTGAGAAGAACATGCTGGTGAAGCTTAGTAAGGTGGATGCCAGTGAGACAACAGTAAATCTGAGTGAGAATCAGCTCAGTAAGTATGCCAAGTTATCACCATTGAAAGGCTTTTGGCAAAAGAAGAAAAAGCAGAGAAACAGCAACACAGACTCCATCAAAACACCCTTATGCCAAAAGCAAAGTTTTGAACCAGGTAGCTTTGAGATGTCATTCCTGCCGCCTGCTCGTAAACGAAAATCTAAGCTTGGCAATAGACACAGGATTCAAAGGATCCAATCCATGGAAACTTCAGCAAGTAGTAAGCAGGTGCCACTCTGCAGTGATCAGAGACAAGCTAGTAATCGCAAAGAAGAAGGCAGCTTAAAAGGTACATCAAAGTCAGCACCTCTTGCTGCTCCAAGCTGTGCCAGTGGATCACATTTACGTGGCATCATAGTCCCTGACTCAGTGAAAGTCAAAACCCAAGACACAGAGTTTAAGGGGCCAGAGAGGAAAGTGCTCAACAAAATTAAATTTAAAAGTGAAGCTAGATTAAAATCCAAAAAAATCAAAACTGGACAAGAGAACAAACCAGTTCAAATGAGCCCTGTCTTAGAAGACCAGTCCTCCAAGGCGAATTTAAAAAATGAAGTCATTCCTGGAACCTCAAACAATTCCCATCTGTCTGAATTTCACGAGACAAAGGTGGTTAAGAATTCCACTTTCTTGCCAACCACCTGCTCTTCCGAAATGCCTTTATCTTCTGCTAATGTTGCCACGAATATACCTGTTATCCCTGGAGGGTATTTACAAACACTGTTAGATGCTTCTGACTTGTCAAATAATACCAGTATCTCATACTTCACCAACAGTTCTGCAGAGCAAAATGAAGGCAGCCTTGCTCAAACAGAAAAATCATTTGTCCCTCTCCAGTCTGCTCAGGACTGCGTGCTGTCCTCATCTTCGGAGTCTGAGCTGCAACCATTGTCATCGTCTCATAACTTCAAACTGGAAGCAAGCAACTATGGAAGTATGTGGTCCAACAAGGCTACATCTGGCCCCCAAGAGTTCCTGACTGAAGTCTCAAGGGAGATAGCCACAAATCAATCTAGTGAATTCGAAGCCTCCCAAGTAGTCTCCATGGAGAATAACCTCACAGCTATAACATACAGTCCTATCTGCCTCAGTAGTGGTTGCAACAAGGTTCTTTATGCCTGTGTGCAGGACACCCATCTCCCATCTGATGACTCTTACCAGTTGTGTCCCTTTAGTAATGGAGAGATCTGCTTTCCTTCCCAGCAGACTCCAGGCAGTGCACATGATGACGGCCGGCTCTTTAGCTTTGATTCGATGACTCCCCTTTCTGTCAGTTCAAGCAATTATTGTTCCTTAAGCTTGAAATCCTGTGAAAAGGATGGTGATGATGATATCACTGATGACTTCTTGGCCCACTGCAGCCCCAAACTGGTGATCCAGCAGAGCATTGATGAGATAGCACCACTTAAAGAGTCCACTGACCTCCTCGATATCTCCAACTTCACTCCTGACAAGTTCCGCCACTCTTCCCTCTCAGAAATGTCTCCACCGGACACACCCAGTCTTTCTCCTCAGAGTACCAGATGTGAGAATATCAAAACAATGAAAGGATTCCAAGAGGGTGTCCCAGGATCATTGGGCAGCATGGAGAAAGTCAAGTGGGACTGTAGTACCCTTTCACAACAGGTCCAAGCAGATGATGGCTTTACATTAAATAACCATCAGTTTCAGTTCCATATGTTCAATGATGAGGACTCTGTTGGCCTGCTTCAAAAAAACCCTTGCCTGTCAACATTTGATGAGTCAGCTGGGCAAATTAGTACCAACAACAAAGTATCAAAATCAAGAAAGAAAATTTTACCTGGCAAGAGTGGGGCTGTGAGCCAAAGTTCTTCTCAGAAAAACACCAGGAAAAAGTCCCCAAAAGCCAGCAACAAAGGGGTTGAAAAGCCACCTAGCAAAACCTCCCGCCAGGTTCCTAAATCAGCAAAGAAAGGTAAATATGTGGCTGCTGTCAATGGAGAGAAAATGCAGATTGGGATTGGCCGTAATGGGGGCCAGCCCAACAGTACATCCTCTAGTGGAAAGACACTGACTGAATGTATTCAACATGGTGGTCCTGTTGCCCCTATGAAGATGCCAAGTCAGAAGGGACTTTCTGGAGACTGGGCTTTGGGAAAGGAAAGCAGGCCAGGCTGGAATGACATGAGTGTAGTCACTAATACCAACAACCTTCTGGATGATGACCAACGGGAATTTCAAGAACCTTCCTATATCTTGTCCAACATTGCCTCTGGTATGGCAGATGTACAGAGATTCATGATGGCCTCCATAGAGCCCCTTTGGGAACCCATGGAGCACCAAGGGGAGTCCACCACATTCTACTCCACTGATTCCAATAGCCTAAAATTAAAAACCCTCAAAATATTAGCTGGGACACCACAAGAATCTAAGAAAAAGGTTAATAATGGGTCATCAGGAGCTACTAAGAATCACAGGTCAATCAAAGGTGTGAGCAAAAGCAATGGGAAAGGAGCAATTACTGATCCTGGTCGTGCAGACATGGCTGGTTATAATGAGGACTCTCAATCTGCCTTCTTTGATAAAAAGTACAGCAACATGAGCACTTTAGGCAATAACGGACCAACACACAAAAAATTATATCGTCACAAATCCAGCTCCAAGGCCCTGCGAGATGAGAAATACAAGGGAAAGCGTGTGGAACGAGAACAGGTCCACAAGGATGAGGCTGGGACAGCTTCTTTTGAAAAACTGAGGTAATACTGCACCAAAATGGCTGAGATGAGATGCGCCCTTGGCTTTCCTACTACCTGCTGAGCCAGAGTTCCTCATTTTTTCCTTCTTGAAAGCAGAAGTTTGCATGAGAGACTCTTTCCCATTCTCTTCCTTTTTCAAATTAAAAAGAAAAGAAAAAAGTGCATGGAAATCCCTGTGCCTTTTAAGCCACTCAAAATATCGGCAATTTTGTTGTGGCTTGGCTAGGGATAAGCTCTAACCAAGGCTACGTTTTTCTCCTATTCTGCGTTAAATTTTGCTTATCAAGAAAATAGAACTAAAAATATGCTCTTGAATGATTTTTGGAATGGAAGGGCTTTGCAATAAAGACAGAATCTGAACAACATAATCAAAAAGTCATCTAGACAAAAAGCCAAGATCATTTAAACAAGAGCATTAATTGTCAACACATGGCAATTAGGAGTGCTTTCTCTATCTTTCTGCATCATACACCATCTAGTATGGTGTCAAAATATTTACATGGTGTGATCCCTTCGTGGGACATACACTAAAACTTGCTAAGATGGTATAAATTCTTTGATTTTTCTGCAGGGATTCCAACTACAATCTCCTAAAAGCAGAAACAGCATTTGGGGTTTTACCTGTGTTTGAAGAAGAGACTCACATTTTCCAGAAAGACATTTGATGTTTGTGTTTTATTTCTTTCAAAATAAGCTTTGTGGTATGTATGTTGACCTGTAAGTGCTTAAAGAAAAAAAAATTAAATTGTGGGAATAAGTCTTTGAAATCAAACTTTAATCTGATGTTCTGTGTAAAAGACTTTAAAAGTCACACAGTTGCACAAGTAGTTTATGCACTGTTTGCCCACAAGGAAAAAAATGGAAAACATTGTGCCAAACTACAAATAAGTAACTGTACTGTATATAGTTTTACTTCTATATCAACATTTGGTTGTGAGTATTTGGGGGAACTTGTCCCTGTTAATTTACTAGAAACATTCCAGTGATTCTTGCTATTAACCACCCCCACTTTTGTGGATAGCACCTGTAGATCACAGTGGAAAAATATGTTGTGTTATAAAATTTACCAAAACAAAGGAAAATGTTTGAATTGTGCCAAATTTTCTTACCTCATCTCACACATTTACCCCATCATCAGTTTAAAGCTCATCAGTGATTATTAAATATATATATACACACTCACACGTGTATGCAATATGCATGTGTGTTTACATACGTATACATATCCACACATACATTCTTTTAATGTTTTAAACTCTACTATCCTGTGTGGAAACATGAACAGTTAAACAAGGCACAATAAAGATTTGTTTGTTCCATCGACTAAGGATTAAAATGTTGGAAAAGCTTGAAGGTCACATCAGCTAAGTCCATCAGGGACAGAGTATGCACATTTACAGAACCTTGTACAAGGAAATAAAACAGCTGCTTTGAAAGTTTGTTTTCCAAAGCAAAATCTGTAGCGGAAAGTAATTTAAAGTGCAAAGTTATATTGCTGATACTTTATATCTCAGTTTTATATATTTTATGATAGCCTGGGATAAATTATAAAAATAACTATAAAATTGACACTAATAATAAATGAAATACATAGATTGCTTTTATTTAAGTAGTTTCCTAAATGTTTTATTCCAGTTTTGTCAAAAGTGCACTCACAACATGGCTTTAGTGTTCTTTAAATGTTGATCTTGCAATGCCAATGTCATTTTTTAAAATGGCATCTCAGATTGACAAAATTTTCCTTCCTATAATTAAATTTGTATACTATCAGGTAAGCTGAACAATGTGTGGAAACAACTAATTTAGGCCATCTATACATAGTCTGAGGATGACTACTCTTTGATACCATAAAATAAACATAAATCTCAAATTTTAATCATTTTTAAAGTCACATTTTTGGTTCAGCCCTCCCTTCCTCTACGTTTAAAAAAAACACTTTTTCACAGTTCCAGCATTCCTCACTACTAGCCTTTTCTTCCCCTTTATTCACCACTTGACTTCTAACATTTGATCTCTTTTCCTTGCACAGTTAAAGGCCTATGTGCCTGATGACTGATGCATTGTGGCACAGATGAGATAATGGATGTGAAAGCGCTTTGTAGATCATAAAGTGCTATACCAATATAGGGGATTAATATTATTAATGTTGGTTGTTGTTGTTGTTGTACTATTCTTACTAATATTGTTACTAACCTATTAACTTGTGAATATAGAGGCTGGGGTGGGAGGGAGGAGGATAAGTGGGTGGGGGAAAGGGGAACTTAACAAAACAGGGAAGATGTTTCAAAAGAATTTTTTGAATAAAATATGAACAACCTACCTAGTCATTGACACATAAATATATTCACAAACAGAGAAGCAACGTTTTCAAGTAGTCAGAGAGAAATGGAAGGGAGCTTATTATGTATATAAATATACACATTTCCCAGTCCATGATTCCTTTCACCAGCTTACTCTACTACTGACAGCTAGGTAGTAAGATGAACAAGCCCATGATCTAGAGTGTGTGTGTTCATAGCATCAGTCTCTTTTGTCTGTGGGGATGAGTGGGTGAGGAGAAGTCTGTGAGGATAGTTCAGGCACATTCCTGGGCTTTGACACTGTGCAGTGGGCCCTGGAAAATTACTTAGTAGAAAGGCACCAGATGAAACAAGTCTCCTGCCCTACAGCGGCCATCCAAAAGAGAGAATAATCAAACTAGAACACTTTCTTCTGTTTCTTGATACTCTGATAGCTAGCTGTTTGCTAAATGCTATGGATATTTCCTAGGAACTGGTCTTTGTTTGGTTTTAGTTTTTGTTTGTCCTGTTTTGCAGCTAAATTTTTGCTTGGAATCACCAACTCAGCCTATAATGTGATCCCCAAAACTCCATACCTTGAAGTCACCTTGCTGGCTTATAGGAATGGAGTGCTTTTTATGTAACCAAAAAGTGAAAATTAAAAAAGACATAAAGAAAATGTTCTATGAGTATAATGTGTTTTTATAAAAGTAAATATGGGAGCAGTTGTCCCAGATTTTTTTAAAGCATCATGCTGTTCAGCTTTGGAGAGCGGGGTAAGAATGGGGTAGGATAGCTTGAAACTCTTGGAACCAATTTCCTCATCAGAACTTCATCTTCAGTTGCTCCTATGGAGCCCACCAAGGGCCAATTTTAGGGCACGGTTCATATCTCTCTCCAAAGAGAACTGCCATTTTCAAGCACCTTCTTATCTGCCTGCCGTGCATTGTATGTTTTAACATATAAACTAGTGACTTGTAACCAGTCATTTTGTACTGAAACATGACAAGAAAGTGAATTTGAGAAGTGAGCAATAGGCCAAGGCAGAGATGCTTATTATCTTCATTATACTATGCTCTGCATTGCTGAGCACTTAGCATTCTGTTGGTCCTGTCTCTGCTCTCAGAATTTTTTCTTTCTGTCACAACATAGTAGGCCAAACTTACTGAAGATCTCTTATTCAACCAACTGCCTTAGTGGAGTGAGGACCAGTGTATGAAAATAGTGTTTTTCCCTATCACTGATTTCTTCAAGTCAAAACTCCTGGACTTGCCTTGATCTGAAATTTCTGACTACTCTCTTTTATCCTCTCCGTTCTGAGAAGCTGCTTCCTATTAATGCCTCCTCAATAGAGTCTCCTTTAATCTTTACTTTCCTGGAAATTATATCCTCCATTATTCTTCTTCCTTAACTTCCATCAGTCTTAGAATTTTTCTTCTTGTATAGTATTATATTCAGTCTCCCAAATTGATAGTCTAGGAACTTCAGCTAGAGGCTTTCTTCTGGAAGTTTAGAGGGCTACCTTCCCAGTCTTAGTCACTCAACACACACATACACCCACACCCACACACACACACACACACACACACACACACACACACACACGCACGCACGCACATGTACACGCACACACATGCGCGCAATTGAGAAAAGTTAGAAACTGCTTTCTCTTGAAGATGCATAAGAACAGGTCCAATCTCCTATTGTGGTTAGGTGCTGTACTACATGGGACAAGGGCACAGATGCAATGGCCTAGCCAAGGGTCTTTAAAACTTGGAGGGTTGTGTTGGGACTAGAGTAACTAGCTTGAACCTGTGACCACCCTCTCTGCCTGTCCAGTGTCTCAGCTCTCAGCTGCTTCACAGATGCTGCTTCCTCACAGCTTTCCCTTGTGGCTTCTTGCTGCTCTGTGCAATTGTGTGTTAAGGCCTTATCTTTTCCTAAATCTTTTCAAACTTCCTGCACTTACTTTGTCATCACTTCCTTAGCCATCTCTCTGAAGTCCTTGGTGCTAGGTGGGCTTTGGTGACAACATTTTCACCTTCTCTGACTCTCTTCTTTGCTGGGAAGAATCGTTGGGGGGTGGGGAACACAAAGGAGGGTGTGTGTGTGTGTGTGTGTGTGTGTGTGTGTGTGTGTAAGAGAGAAGCACAAAGGATGCTTCAAGTGCTGTAATCAGCTCTCATCCTGTGTTATTTCACGTGAGGTCTTGCATTTCTCATGAATTTCCATTTTAGTGGGTTTGGATTAGTGTGTACTGCATAAAGTAGAAAAATAGAGCCAAGGACCTCTTAGCCAAGCTTGCTCTTACCAAACTGAACTCATGTAATGGAGATCCACAATGGATATTCTCTCAGAACAGTTTTGAGAGATGAAGAGGGTTCGAGCTGAGTTTCTATGCTGAAGAGGGAAACGGAACACTAGTCCTAACTGTTGCTAGAACTAGAAAGGTTTGTTTTCTCCTGTATGACTGAAAAGTTGTCAAATTTAAACAGTTTTCACTTTCATTTAGGAATTTTTTAATGCTGCCAATCATTACAGAAATATCTCCTTTTATAAAATAAAACTAATGTGAGTTTTGTTTTCTAATCATAAAATTCACTAAGCCAATCGTTATATTTAGAAGGCTTAGCACCAAAATCAAACATTTTCATGACAAATAGAGATCTTGTCAACATAATGTAGGCTAGGGATTTTATAAAGTTTTCTCAAAGATCCAAGTAAAGGAGAAAAAATTTAGTTGGGATGTTTAATTTGGGATACACTATTATCAGCTTGAGAGTCCTCAACCAGCATGGGGTTATTTTGATGACTACACAGGCTACCCTTAAATTTAAGGCACATTTTTCACTCAACAGTAAACAGTAGCTACAGTCATGAAGCAGAGATCCCACTGCAGCTATATGATACTTGAGGTCTACTCTTGGTTTGAGAATCATAGCTAAATGGTAAAACACTGGGGCAGGACACTATAAGAGAGTGCTTAGTACAAAGTTTTAAGGAATGAATGAGGCTTTTAAAAATCAGTGTTTGGGTAAATAAATACTAAAGAAACACTCACTCATATGATATGGAAAGGATGTCTGTCTATCCAACAAGCTCAGGGCTTTCTGAGTCTCAAGGACAGCCCACTGAAAATGAAGAAAGGTTACCTGGCATAGTGGTTCATGCCTGTAATCCTAGGCAGGAGGATTGCTGAGAGTTTCAGGCCAGTCTGGTCTATAGTATGAGACCCAGTCTGAAAATTTTTTTAAAAATTAAAGAAAGAAGGAGGATGAGGAAGGAAGGAAGGAAGGAAGGAAAGAAGGAAGGAAGGAAGGAAGGAAGGGGAAGGGAAGGAAAGGAGAGGAGAGGAAAGGAGAGGAAAAGAAGGAAGGAAAAAGGAAGGGGAAGGGAAGGGAAGGAAAGGAAAAAGGAAGGAAGGAAGGAAGGAAAGGGAAAGAAGGGAGGAAGGAAGAAAAAGAGAGGAAGGGAGGAAGGAAGGAAGGAAGGAAAAAGGAAGGAAGGGAAGGAGGAAGGAAGGGAAGGAGGAAGGAAGGGAAGGAAGGAAGGAAGGAAGGGGAAGGGAAGGAAAAAGGAAGGAAGGGAAGGAGGAAGGAAAGAAGGAAGGAAGGAAGGGAAGGAAGGAAGGAAGGAAGGAAGGAAGGAAGGAAGGAAGGAAGGAAGGAAGGAGATACTGAAATCATTCTGCCTCTGTGAGAGATGTCTGGTTTTAGAGCACAGAAGAAAAGGCTTGAATGGAAACTAAAGGGCCTTTTGTTTTTCACTCCCAGGGAGGTAGAGCGCTTCAGAGTCTCCACTGGGATAGCTGGAGCACTGACTGGAGTTTGCTGCCTCCAGAGTTTTGAATGTACTTACTAGTCTTTAGTTTCCATAGAACTGAATGCACCTCGTCAGTAAGTTAAATGCTTTATGGTGCTAAAGAAAATGATTATCCCCATTTTTCTTCTTCCCCAAGCCCCTTAAGCATTTCAGAAAATGTAAAGTAAAAGCGTTCAGAGGCCCTTTTTATGAATGTAACCTGTTTCTGTTTGACACATGACACTGCAACTTTAAAGTTAGGAAATTATTTGCCTTTTTCTTTTAGAATTAAGCTTTATAAATAATCTGTAGAGTCAATTGAAGTATAAAGCTTAAGGATCACTCTTAAGACGCCTACAAAATCTTGTATATTTTTAAGTGTGCCAATTTGTAACATATTTTGTAAGTGTATATTTTTCTTAGAAAAGTGCCGTGAAGTGTCTGTATGTGAGAGTTCTCCTTTTTTCTGCACCACTGGGTGCTAATGAAAGGATATTTACTTCAAAGTTTCTGGTTTTAGAAACCACAATACAAAGAAAAATACACTTTTGTTGGGAATTTTGTAACAGAAAATACGTTGTGAAAGAGTGTAGTGATCTTGTGCAAAAGAAAATGAACATTTGTGAGCTTCTTGCTGTTTTATAGAATTTCTTGTAAATTATTCTTGTAACACCTCTGGTTTTGTTGTTCTTGTTGAAAAAGTTTTAAATATTTGTGACTGGATGTATGGTGAAACTGTCATAATGTTACCTAGATGAGTTTTGTTATTGTTTATGGAATAAATAAAAGAAAAGTTTAAAATACTGCTTTAGAATCATATGTAAACAGAATTGAAAACATTTCTAACTGAATTTATATCTTAAATAAACAGTTCTTCAGTGTCTAGAGCAGTGTTTCTCAAACTATCTCTGGTGAGAGAGCAGTTTTTCTTGCAATCCATCCCAGAATGTTATAAAACAATACAAATGAATTTCAGATAAAGTAAAATGGAAAAATAGGCAAAATAAAAGCCCACGTGTATATAGGTCAATATGTAAAGCTATCTTTCAAAACAAGCAGCATAGAGAAAAAGAAAAGAATTACAAAAAGTTGGTATCCTGTTTGAGAATAAATGCACTAATCAATGTCAAGTTGCTACAGGACTGAAACCACTAACACTATGAATAAAACCAAAAGCATTATCATTTGGGAACTTGTTAGGAATGCTGAATGACAGGCTATTGTGCAAATTCTGCAGAATCAGAATATGAATTTCAACAAGATCCCTAAGTGAATTGTATACATGGAAATGTTTGAGAAGCACTGGGCTAGAATTTTGTGTGACCCTCAAATTTGGAAATTATTATCTAGTTTGTCCCTTCTTCAAAGATGTTAAAACAAATGGTATCCTTCATTTGTGCTCCAGATGGATTCTGCAGAGAAACAGTCCTCTCAAAATGTAAAATCTGTTTGTTGAAAGTAATAAATGCTGATTTGCCTGGTACCCAAGAATGTCAGATTTTCCATAATTCCCTACAGTTTCCGTATTATCCTACTTACTTTTCAGCCACAGTCCTTAGTTCTTTTAATCAGGACTTCCCAGCTATGTCCCACTACAGTATTCTCAGGATGTTGATACTTGCTGTGTCTAGAAAAGAAATTAGTCTTTACTTTTATGTCCCCACACATTTGAACTGCTCATCAGAGCCTAGAGCTCTGGCTAACCACAAGTCATTGGAGAGCACCCAAGCCAATAACCACTTCCTTGGTTTTGAATATCACTGCCCAAAGAAGCTGAAGAATGTGTAGGAAGAAGTGGCCCTCTTCTCACTGGAATACACCCACCTTCATCATTTCAACTACCCTTTGATTTTCCACAAATGTCTCCTAAGTATCCTGCATAAACATTTCCAGTTATAAACTGGTCATCTACTTGAACATTCTACAACATCCTCAGACCAACTTATTCAAGATTATTTTATAATTTCTTTACCATCTGAGTGTGCCTTATCACAGTGAATTAATCTTGCCATTCACCTAGTAACCTAAGTCAGCAACTCTTCACCTTTAACCTCACATCCATCTGGTTACCTTAAATCCTTGCACCTTTTCTAGCTCCATTACTACTACTTTAAGCTTTAATGGTTTTTTGTTGTTGTTGTTTGGTTATTTGTTTGTTTGTTTGTTTGTTTGTTTTTTTTTTTGAGACTGGGTTTCTCTGTGTAACAGCCCTGGCTATCCCTGGAACTCTGTAGACCAAGCTGGCCTTGAACTCACACAGATCTGCCTGCCTCTACCTCCTGAGTGCTGAGACTAAAGATGTGCGCCGCTGCTGCCGCCGCTGCCGCCGCCGCCGCCGCCACCACCACCACCACCACCACCACCACCACTCCCCCGCTGCTTTAATGATTTTTTACCTGGGCTATTTCATCATTGTCTTAATTCAGTGAGTTTCAGAGTTGGAATTTTATACCTAAAAATTCTGTAGAATCACAGAAATTTTAACTTGCTGAATAAGAATATTGAAGAATTAAACTATTCATTATTAGTTCAGAGATGATTTTAGCACCAAAAGATGATCAGGCAATCTATTTCAAATGCATTATATTGTCTTTTTTTTTTCTCTTCACCGTGTGTCATGGAAGACTGAAACCAGAGTTCCAGAAGTTTCAGTCCATGGTCATATGTTCCTATTGTTGTGGATTTTTTGTTTTTGTTTTTGTTTTCTTTTTTCTTTTTCTTTTTTTTTTCTTTCTTTTTTTGCAGAATATCATGATGGAGAGGGTATGGCAGAGCAATGTTGCTCACCTCATGGCAGCCAAGAAAAAGAAATACAGAACTATCTGAAGTTAAAATTTATCCTTCTAGGGTACACACCCCTGGTAACCTACTTCCTCCAAATAAGCTCTATCTCCTAGTTTCCACAACCTCCCAATAATGTAATGGAATGAATTCACTAATGAAATCTCATGACGCAATGACTTCTCAAAAGCCCATTACCTAACACACAAGTCTTTAATACATGAGCCTTTGGAGAATTCAGATTAAACCATAGCAGGTGATTGTGGTACTGTTTTAATAGTTTCACATTTGAAAATGTAGTTATTAAACCTTTCATGCTATAACCATCTTGATATCTAATCATATCAGTGTGTCTTATCCACAAAAATTAATGTACTCAGAATTTGATAGAATTTCAGAGGTTTTACAGATTTGTAACCACTGTACTGAGTGGGGACACAAATCCCATAAAACACTTTCCTCACTTATAATAAGTTCTCTTAGTCAATCTACTCTTCCAAAATAATACAAGACAATAACTATCCTTTACTGTCTACTTTGTTACAACTACTCTACGTGAATTACAATTTCTCAAAACCATGCAAAGAAGGCATCTTTCCTATCTTACATATAAGAAAATTGGGACAGAGAGTTACTTCCTCAAGATGACATAATAATCTTCAAAGTACCCCCACTAAAGTTGGTAAAGTCCTTTGTGTCTGTCCCTTTATGAGCCCAGGTTTCTAATTCAAGACATTTATTTCTAGCAGAAACCATATTGACTATATACAACATGTCACAAATAAGATAAATGCTAATACTGATAATCAATGTTATGGAATAAATAACTGGCTTTGTGTTGGATGTTGTGTTAACTTTCATGGAAACTAGGAATTTAAGTGTAAAGTGCATGGATTGTTCTCTTGGAGTCCACAAATGAAATAGAGAGGTACAATTTAGTATTTTAAATAGAGGAACACCCAATAGTCAGTTTGTTTATTGGCAGGCTTTGAAGGGGTGGGTTTGGGGAAAGAGATGAGGGAAGGGAGTTGAAGTGGATCTTCCACCAGAACATTCCAGACTCTTTGGGTATAGGGGCACTGGTTCAAGTCTGGTTACTTTCTGCGGGCATGGGATGATGTGGGGAAGTGGGTAGTTGGGAGTTGGTGGGCTTATATTCATCAGGAGGTGTGAGGGGAGGAGCATCTGGTTAATTGTCATCCTAGAGACCTCAGGCATCTGTTTCTTGAGGAAGCAAAGAAGGCAAGTTTCTAGGAAAAAAATAGATCATCATTGCAGTTGTACTGCAAAGATGAATGTAGAGAGCAGAAAAGAGCAGATAGGCCCTTTATTGGGGCATCTTGGAAAACCAAAGGGTGGAGGGTCCCAGCTGCTGGACGGACCATGTATCCTGAATAGATGCTTGCTTGAGCCTGGAGAGATGGTACCAGCATGGGTGTCCCAGGCACTTGGCGGCCGAGGGGCTGGTGAGGATCACAGTATAAGGTCCTGTCCACTGGGGCTCAAGAGACTTAGGAGCTAGCTGTTTGAGGAGTACTCTGTCCCCTGGGGAGAGTGGGGCAGGCTCAGGGGCAGTTGGGTTTGTTGGTGTTGGGGCAGGGAGATAGCTGTCAGCATGTGAATGGAGAAGGGACCTCAGAAGGGAGAGGTAGGGGAGGTACCTGGCCAGTGGGGGAGTTTGGGCCAGAAGGTGATGATTGAGGAGGAAGGGCCTTCTGTAAAGGAGCTCAAAGGGGCTCAGGCCTGTAGGAGAGCATGGGGTGGCCTGGAGGCAGGTAAGGGCAATGGGGAGAAGGGAGGGCCAAGATAACCTAAGTTCAATGGAGAGCTTGGTGAGCTGTTGTTTGATGAGTCCATTGGCCTTCTCAACCTTTCCCAGGGATTGTGGAATAGATAGAGATAGATAGATAGAGAATGTGGAGTTTCCAGGAGATGTTGAGAGCTTCTAATAGGAGCTCTATGATATTGTGAATTCTTGCTGGGTTGGTGTCCTCAAAGCTGGTGCAGAGTCTGACATATCTGGAGGGACCCCTGTGAATGGACCTGTGAAATACTCAGGAGAGTGTATGGTGGCCAAGGTGAGTGTGGCCCCAAAACGGTTGAGAATATCATGACCAAGCAGAGGTTCAGGACAAGCAGGTATGACTAGAAAAAGATTGTGAGAAGAATCACCCTGCAAGAATGCAGGGAAGTGTCAGGGTCTAAAGTGGGAAGGAAGGGATCCCATCAACCCCCATGACAGAAATTGGTGAGAGAACTGCAGGACCTGAGTGAGAAGTCAAAACAAAATAGGTAGCTCCCATGTCCAAAAAAAAGTCAATGGACTTACCCACTACCTGCAGCGTCACCCTAGGCTTCAAGAGGGCAATGGAAGTCAGCAGGTCTAGGCCGCATCAGTCCTCCACCAAGCTTAGGAGTTCAAAGACTGCAAGAGTCTCAGTTGCCAATGTTGGTGAGGCTGGACCTCCATGGTGTGGCATAGAGGACGAGCCTGCATGGGGGCATTCCAATTTCCAGTGCCCAGGCTGTTGGCAAACAGGGCATGGTCTCCTGGGTGGCTGGGGGTCAGGGCAATACCATGACCAGTGGCCCTGCTTGCTGCATTTGAAGCAGGTTTCTGGCGGAGTTGACTAGGGCTGAGCTCTGGCAGGATGGAGCCTCGTGGCCGACTTCCCTTGTCCCCCTTGTGGGGGCCCTGGTGGCCTCAGGGCAGCTGCTAAGGCTTGGGCCTGGAGCATAGCCTTCTGTTGTAGCCTTGGCTGTCAGGTTGACTCGGCTATCTCTTCTCAAGCATTAAGAACTTTAAAAGCCATTTTTACCAATTCCCGTAGGGGAGTTTGGGGACCCTCCTCAGCCTTTTTAAATTTTTTCTAATATCTGGCACTGACTGAGAAATGAAATGAGTGACCAGGACCATAGCTCCTGCTGAGTCAAGACAGGTATATTCAACCATGGTCTCTTGTAACCAGTTTAGAAAAATAGTCAGGTTTTTATCAGCTAGCTATGTAATCTCTCAGAGCTTATCAAAATTAACAACTTTGTCCAAGACCATTTCCATACCTTGGAGAAGGCAACAAACCATGAGGTCTCTTCTCTGAAGACTCAAACAATTCCATCAGCTCCAGCTACCTCTCAGAGAGGGCAGAGGAGGGCAGGAGTCTGGCAAGACCGAGTATGGGAAGAAACCAGGGAAGATTGGGGGGCATTAGGCCAGTGTGTAGAAGGGGACCAGGATGTAGGTTGAGGCATTGGGGAACGAGGGAGCGGTTGGGGGGGAGGGGAGGATAGAAAGGTGAGTAAGGAGGAGGAAGAAGGGGGAGGAGTGGAAAGAGGGAGGAATGTGAGGAATGTTGGCCAGTGAAGGGAACACGTGGCCCCAGAGGAGGGGGTTGGGTAGGTAGAGTTTGGGGGAAGTGGGGGAAGGGCCAGTGTCTCCGGAGCCATAGTCAGGGCAGAATTTTCAGGATCCCAATTCCCAGATAGGTGGGAATCTGGAGGACCATGACCCTAGCCAACAAGACCGATGCTGTGGGACACTGGCTGCTATAGGGAGGGTGGGAACACAGAACCCCAAAACCATG
The DNA here is from genome assembly GCF_949786415.1 of Peromyscus eremicus. Classification (NCBI taxonomy): domain Eukaryota; kingdom Metazoa; phylum Chordata; class Mammalia; order Rodentia; family Cricetidae; genus Peromyscus; species Peromyscus eremicus. The sequence goes on along the minus strand of NC_081439.1, from coordinate 58,613,098 downwards.
GACATAGGGCAGTTCTGTCCAATTATCTCCAAGCTGACAAAAATTTTCAAGATCGCAGAGGATGGAAAATTCTAAGGTTTTCTTGGGAGGCCTTGACTGGTTATTGAAAACATACTGTGGCCAGGCCTTTGTGCTCAGAGAAATCAAGTGTTCAGGACAGATGGTATCAGATATCCCCAATTTGAATAGATTTTGTAAAAGATATCACAGGGGCATTTGGGGATCAGGCTTTGAATTGTAAGTGCTCATTTCTCAAGTCTATGCAGAGGACCCGAAGCCTAGTGCAATGTTTCCACTGTGGTAGGCCCTGGGTCAAAAACAGGGGGGTGTGGGAAATTCCCTTCAATAGAACGTCTTCTGGAGAAGGGGTCCCATGGAACAAAGGCAGCCCTTTACTCTGGAATGGGTTAGGGGCCTGGCACGGTCATGTATTTGGCAGGACACCCTCAAAATCAAGGGTGTCTGGGCCTCTTAGGCAATGACTTGGAAAGGACAACTTACCCATCAAAAGCTGATCTTAGGCAGAGAGCAAGTGTGGGGGAGAAGGGTGTTTTCCCACCACGTGGCCCCAGGCCAGTGGGGGAAAAAAATCAACCCCCCCTTGGTGGAACCTCCAGATGAAAGGTTTTTTGCACCCCAATAAGCCTCTCCACTGACGCAGCAATCCAAGTCAGACCGAATCAGATAGAATTAGAAAAACCTCAGTTTAATGGGTAAAGTGTTCCCGGGTGATTCTCCAGCCCACCAGAGAGGAGACTGGGACGAAAGACTGAAAAACCACGTGTCTGTTTTCTGGGATGCAGTTTAAATACCCTATGGGAGTGGTCTTGAGCATCTCTGGGGGAGGATCCGTGTTTGACAGGCTTTGGATGGGCGGGTTTAGGGAAAGAGATGGGTGGGGAGGGAGTTGAGGTGGACCTTCCACCAGAACATTCCAGACTCTTTGGGTATATGGATGCCAGAGTGCCAGGGGTTGAGGTGGAGCTCCCACCCAAACATGTACAACTTTTAAAATAGTTCAAATAAGAATTGATTAAATGTAAACAAGCCCAATGAATTTCAACATAGGCAGGAATGTAAAAGATAATCTTTGCTATCTTTGTGCCACATTTTATTTAGATATGAAATAGAAATATCCTCTGTCTTTTCTCAGAATTATACTAGTGTTGAGTTATGCAAGTATGGTCCTCTCATAATGTCCAGACAGATGTTACTCATCTGTGGTTTTGAATTAACCTCAACAGGTCTAATTTCTACCCTCTGAAAGTTGGATCTTCAAGAATCCTCCTAGCTCAGGCATTTTTATAACCATACAACATATAACCACTTTAATGCACAGTAACATTATCACTTTAACTTAACATGCCACTACCCTAAAGCTTAAAATATTTAAAACATGAATCTGTTTTCTTCTTCTAATTCCCTCAGTGCTAGATAGGCAGCTAACTCATCATCTTCCATTTTATAAAATGCCCTCAGGAAAGTATTAGGGATTGAACTTGAATTTTCATGTTCTTAGTAAACAAATGTTTTCCTTTCTTGCTATTTTAAGCTTAAAATTAAAAGAGCAAAACACTGTCATTTCTTAAACGTGTTAAACAATGTGTAAGCTTCCTATTATTTATTCTTACTTTTATTATTGTTGCATTCATGTAATAAATACCTGAGAGAATATAAATATAAAAATGGGAGAATAGGGCTAGTGAGATGGCTCAGCTGTAAAGGGATGTGCTGTCAAGCTTGACAACCTGAGTTGTCAACCTGGGTCCCAACATAATAAAAGAGAATCAACTCCCTCTGACCTCCACCCACATGCCGTAGCAGGTGTGTGTCCACACCCACACATGCACATCATATGCATGCATGCAATAATAAATAAAATAATTTTAAAACAATTTTAATCAACTTTATTACTTAAAACTTGTAAATAAAAACATTAACACAAAAGAAACCAGATTCAAAGTTTATGCATCTCAGTGCTTTATATAGTTACATAAGGCATTCTGAAACTGTAAAAATAAGAGAGGAAAAAGATTTCCCAACAAATGAGAAAATTTTTAACCAAAATTAGATAAAGTATAAAGATAAAGTAAGTATAGTATCAAGAGAATGTAAAAGCTTTTTTTTAAAAAAAGAACAACTAGATGAAGTCAGAATAATACTAAAAATATAGTAGGAAGAAGAAAATGGAAACACAAGAAAAAGAAACAGATAAAGAAAAAAGATTGCCGATTAATAAAAAGATATATAAATAAGACTGGATTACACATATGAAGGAAATAAAAATAAAACATAAGACCATTAGTTTCTTAGTAAGAAAAAGTAAAAATACTACTAAAAACATTGTGAAAAGAAAATACAAGAAGCCAAAGGAAAGGGGGAAATTGAGTACTAAGCATCTCTCTAGTTCTTTGAAATGCACACACACACACACAGCACGGCAATTTCTAAATTTTCTCCTAAATGAATTGGGAATGGAGGAAGTAATTACAGCTCTGAGATCAGTATAGACTGACTCATCTTCAGACTTTCAAAACCCATTAACTATTGATCACTCTGCTAGAGGGATGCAGCTGTGAGCGTCAAGGCATCTGGAGCTTCAGAGTTCCGATTCTACAACACACTGAACCTAACAGTGTTGATACACTAGATGATCTCAAGTTTAAGAGTGTCAGACTCCAGAGTTAGTCTCAATGAGGTCTTTTCCAGGCACCGAGGATGAAGCTGCTGTTTCCTATATAATTTATAACCTGGACCAAGCCTCCTGCCACATGAACGTTTTGGGTTATCCCAATCTCCACAAGTGGCTCCCACAGTAATCTCTCATCCTGGAGTTGTGACAGGTTCAATTCAAGCTCATTGACTTGTGATTGTTCCCTTTTTTCAGTCTCTCAGAAAGAAACTCAGCTTTTAAAAAACTGCGATTCCCTCTTTAGGTCAGGGGAGCTCTTCCCCATGGCTGATCTAGCTTATTGAAGAAGTCACTGACTCAGCAAAAGCCACAACTAAAGTTGAAGCTTGTGAGAGTAGGATGACCAGTCTCTATTCACCGAGGCCACTTGTATGAAATTCTAGATGAGGTTTCCACTTCCAGTTCCTCCAATGGGGAACCACAGAACTGGGACTGCATTAGACTAGGCTCCTTTCCTTATGTGGCATCCTTCTGTTTCTCCAGTTTTCAGCTGTCTTATGTCCTTTTGAATTTCTGAATTCTTCCTCTCTTTGTTTGTTTGGAATAGAGTCTATTTTTTCTTATTCTGACACTTCTTCACTAGGTCACATAGAGGCAGCTTGTAGTCTGCCATTTTCTTTTGCGCTATTTCTTGAAGCACAAAAGATTTTTGTTGTTGAGCATTTTAATTAAGTTTTATTGTTTGAGAAGTTCGTACATGTATATAATATGTTTTAATCAAATTCTTCCCCTCTAAGTCTTTCTGAACTCCTACTAGCATTTTTCCCTCCCAGCTTTATGTGCTTGATTTTTTTAAAAATGCAAAACAAAACACCAAGACTTATTGCTATTAGTATATGCATGGTTGTAGGATCATCTACTAAAGCGTGGATAGCCTCTCAGGGTCTCATTTCCTCGAGAAAACTGAATGCCCTGCAGACACTATCAATTGCCATTATATCCTCAATTTGAGGTGGGACTTTGTGACCCTCTCCCCGTCCGTGATGGGATTTTGTCTGGCTTGATCTTTTGCAGGTCTGGTGCATGCTGTCACAGCCACTGCGAGTCATACGTGCAGCTGCCCTGTCATGTCCAGGAAACAGTTTTACAGTAGACATCCAGGCTCTTGAAATCTTTCTGTCCCTCCTCCCCAATGATCCCTGAGCCCTGGGAAGAGAAGGTGTGATACAGACATCTGATTTAGGGCTAAAAACTCCACACTCTCTTATTCTTCCTGTTGACCAGTTGGGAGTCTCTGTGTTAATCACCATCTATTGCGAAAATAAGCTTCTCTGATGAAGGTTGAGAGATGTACTAATCTACAACTATAAAAATAAATAAATATTAGGGATGGCTTCATACTATGTCTGTTTAGCAGAATAGTAGTAGTAGGGTTTCCACAGGGCCTGCGACTTATCTGTCCATTAATGGTGACAGACATAAGTTCCATACTGTGCAGTGGGCCTCAAATCTAATCACCAAGTGATTTGCTATTCCCATAATATTTGTGCCGCTGTTGCACCAGTGTGGATATCTCATCAGGCCACTCTCTGTTGTAGCTGCCTGGATTCACAGCTGGGCAAGACTGTTATTTTACTCCCCTGATAGCATGCATAGAGCCTTCCAGTACTACAAAAGCTGTTTATTAGGGATGAAGCTTCCACGTTGATGCCACCTTGATCTGTGTGTCTGGGATACGCAGTGTCACTCTATTATAAGATAACTCTATTTAAACCCTTTAAATATATTTAAATATATTAGTACTTTAACTATATTAATTATATTCAAGTTTAATTATATTAAAGAAATTATATTTATTTAAATTTATACTTAAATTTAAATGTATTAAATAAATGTATTTACTTATTTATTTTAGAAAGCATCTACAGCAGTAGGCTTCCATATGGACTTTTCAAATGCCTTTAGTATTAGTTACCACTCCCCATTCTCCCTCCTTGTCTTGGCTAAGTTTTTGTCAACTTGACATAGGCTACATTTATTTGGAAAGAGATGACCTCAACTGAGAAAATGCCTCAGTCAGATTGGCCTGTAGGCGACTTTGTGTGGCATTGTCTTGATTAATGGTTGATGTGGGATGGTCCAGCTCATTGTGGGCAAAGCCACCCCTGGGCAGGTGGTCTTGATTAGACTGAGTAGGTCCTAGAGATCAAACTAGTAAGCATCATTACTCCATGGTCTCAAAGATTCTGCCTCCAGCTTCCTATTTTGAGTTCCTGCTTTGTCTTTTCTCAATGGACTGTGACTTGGGATATGTAAGACAAACAAACCTTCTCTTCCAAAAATTGATTTTGCTCATGCTCTTTATCACAGCAATAGAAACCTAGCTATGATACTCCTCTATCCTGTCCTCCCATCCCCCCACCCTACTTCATCCTTCCTGCTCCATATTTCCCCCTTCTCCCTGCAATCTTTTGAGCCCCTCTTCCACAGTGTTTCCTAAGACTTAGTTTTAGGGTTGTGTTGTAGATGTACCAATTTTTCTTGTTCTCTGAATTTTGACCAGTTGTGGATTTCTATGATAGTATCTTCATCTTCTGCAAAAAAGGGGGCTTCTTTGATGAGGGGAAAGAGCTACACTTATCTATAGGCATAAGGAAAAATATTTAGGTTGCAGTTAGAGGTTGTACTGGTTTAGGAATGTGGCAGTAGTAGATTCTCCTCTAGAGTCCATGACCTCTCCAGCCATGGATGGTTGGATATTTTTTACACTATCAGGCAGTACAGTACAGTAAATTCCCTACTATTGATTGTGCCTTAAGTGCAATTAGACAGATGTTGGCTACTCCCAAGTTATAAATGCTGCGATTGCATCTTTCAGTGCATCTTGCCATGTTGGTCATTGTCGTGATTCATAGGCTTTACAACTGGATAGGACTACTGATTACTTTTCTTCTTTGGCAGCTTGCACAGATAGCATCTTCAGATACTACCAAAGTTAGTCCTCAGAGAAGAGTTTTCCAGATCAATTCCTCTAAATCCTGTGTCCAAAGTGTCTGGTATCTTCAGCAATAGGGTCTTATACTCACGTTCTGGGAGGCAACCAAGGCAAAACAATGCCAATAGCTTATATCATTTGGGGAGTCTCTTGAATCCCTGACCAATACCTTGAAAAGAGATTTTTGTTAGCTAGTCTATAGTTCCTGAGGGGCAGGGAGCATTATCACTCCAAGTGGCATTACTTAATTCAAAACACATATATAGTGCCACTCCCTTTGGGGGCCATTTTCTTTTAAAACACCACAATAACCAACTCTATTCAGAACATCAGACAATTTATACGCCAAAGGTTAAGTAAGAATCCCATCATAAGTAAAGTGTCCAATCACAAGGATAAGCCACACATAATGGGTAAGCCACACGTGACAAAAACATGTTTTTCCATAGAGGCATATAAACAAATAACAATAGCCAGTTGTAATGAATAATCTGAAATAAATTCATTCCTATCCACTATACCTAGGAAGAGCATGAAAACATAATTCAAGAACAATTCCATGTTTTTAAAAAACTGAGGTCACAAAACTCTTGTTTTCTTGGAATTTTCTCACAAGCAGTCAAAATTCCCCTTGCACGACTCCATTCTTGGATCATGTTCTGATACTAAGGGAAGTCTGCTAGAGTTGAAGACTTACTATTAATGAAGAATTGAAATGGGCTAGATGAAGCCAGCTGTGGATCTTGACACCATTTATAATTTTTGAAATTTTGTTATTTTCTATGAAAACCACATATTATAATTATGGTTTCTACAGGAATATCCTTATATCAGGGAGTGCAATGAAAAAGGTATTCCATTTTACATTCATAACTTGAGCCTTTAATTGCCTGCATTATCTAACCATATTTGAATTGCTTACTATGTTTTAGTGCATATTTCAAACCATGCAGTTCCATCTGAAAAGGGTAAGGTGGTATTTATGCTTTAGGTATGTTTGTGCTGGTGTGAAATTATTTATTGCCTCTGTTTCCATGGGTATAGATAACCTCCTTGGCTTGAAGTTTTCCTTTTAGTACCTTCTGTAGGGGTGGATTTGTGGATTGATATTGTTTAAGTTTAACTTTGTCACAAAATATCCTGTTTTCTCCATCTATGGTGATTGAAAGTTTTGCTGGGTATAGTAGTCTGAGCTGGCATCTGTGGTCTCTAAGAGTCTGCAAGATATCTGTCCAGTCCCTTTTGGCTTTTAGAGTTTCCATTGAGAAGTTGTGTGTAATTCTAATAGGTCTCCCATTATATGTTACTTGACCCTTGCAGCTTATGATATTCTTTCTTTGTTCTGTATGTTTAGTATTTTGATTATTATGTAGCAAGGGATCTTTCTTTTCTTGTCCAATCTATTTGGTATTCTGTAAGCTTCTTATACCTTTATAGGCATGTCCTTCTTTAAGTTAGGAAAATTTTCTTTTATGATTTTGTTAAAAGTATTTTCAGTGCCTTTGAGCTGGGAGTCTTCTCCTTCTTCTATTCCTATTATTCTTAGGCTTGGACCTTTCATAGCGTCCCAGATTTCCTGGATGTTTTGTGTCAGGTACATTTGTGCATTACAAGCTATAGTCCATAGATGCATAATATGTGCAGTATAAATGCTCTCTTGACCTTATGAAAGTTGAGAGTTATGGTTTACATATTCTGAACTTATTAGACAACATTAGCCTGAGGTGGTGTGTTTCCTTTAAGGAACTAAGTTTTTGTACGGGTGTTTGCCTTCTTTAATAGATCATTTGTTTTAGAATTCTTTTCTAAAGATCAGTTTTCTCTTTATTTTTTTTAAGACACTAAGAGTTTTAGTGCTTCTATGTTGAAGTGGTTTTTTTTTTATTCAAAACCTTTGGGGGCTTATTATTTACTTGTTAAATTTTAGTGGGCCACATCTTCCTCATTGACATTAAAGCTTCTAAAAATAAATGCTGTCCGCAGCAAAAATGGTAGTGCTTACAAGACAAGTATTTGGGGTAGTGGTTAGCGGCATACCTGTAAGTACTTTGATTGTGGAAATGTATGCTTGATTAAAACCATATGTGGCTAGTCAAACCACTTTTGTAGTTTGAGATATGCAGGCTTCGTGTGTTTTTAGCCTATTGCATTAAGTTATTATTGTCCTTAGTTTATAGTAAGGGTCAAATTTGCATTTAAAGAGGTCATTGAATATTACTCTTTGTGAAACCTATTAGCACTTCTTAACACCAGTACTTGGGGAATGCTGTTTGTTTTATCTACTGATACAAGGAATAAAGAATGAAGAATTAAACAGGAAAAAAAAACCTTACTATATAGCTTAGGCTGGTCTCAAACTCATGACCCTCCTGCTTCAGTCTTCCAAATACTCATATCACATCATTCCTAGCTCTCAGAAGTTATAATACTGGTCTTTGATTTTCTTTTTTTTTTTGACACAAGTCACCACAGTTTACAACAAAGACCCTAGGAATTCGGGTTTGAATAGAATACTAGATCAAGTTAGCCACCTCCAGCCAGCATCAAAGACATTGGTTATCATAGACTGCACCACAGTTGAGTGGATAAGAAAATAAAGAGAAGGGTGCCTGGAGTTAAAAGATCCCAGTGCTCTTACTAAGGCTGAGTAGTTTCTCCCAAGCAAATAATTTTCAACTGTATGTTTCTGGTTAATGTTTAGAGTCCTGAAATAGCTGTTTTAATAATTTTACCAGTTTGATTTTCAGAGGATAAGATTTGCTAAGTCCTCATTCTGCCTAAATTAGATCTTTTGTTTCATCTTGTTCTTCTTTATTACAGTGTGTCCTTTCTGCGTTCAGTGATCTTGTTTATAGGGCTGGAGATATGGCTCAGTGGTTAAGAACACTGCTTGTTTTTCCAGATGACCCAGGTTTGATTCCTAATGCCCACATGGAGGCTTACAGCTGTCTGTAACTCCAGTCCCAAGAGACTGACCCTCTTCTGGCCTCCTTGGGCACAAAGCATGCAGTTGGTACATAGCCATACATGTAGGCAAAATGCCCATATGTATAAAAATATTTTAATTGTATTTATTTTAAAGATTTTTTTCTTTTATGTGTGTGAGTGTTTTCCCTGTATATATATGCCTGGTGCCCAAGAAAGTCAAAAGTGAGTGTCATAAGCCAGGCGGTGGTGGCACATGCCTTTAATCCCAGCACTCAGGAGGCAGAAGCAGGTGGATCTCTGTAAGTCTGAGGCCAGCCTGGTCTATAAATCGAGTTCCAGGACAGGCTCCAAAAGCTACACAGAGAAACCCTGTCTCAAAAAAAAAAAAGAAAAGAAAAGAAAAGAAAAGAAAAAGAAAAAGGAAGAAAAAGTGAGTGTCATATTCCCTGGAATTGGAGTGTCAGATGGTTTGAGCCACTATGTGTGTGCTGAGAATTGAACCCAGATCCCCAGATCCTCTGCAAAAGAAATAAGTCCCCTTAACTGCTAGGCCATCTCTCTAGCCCCTATTTTCTTTCAATTGAAGATAATGTTGTACATATTTCATCAAGAGTGGTGGCACATACTTATAATGTTAGCATTTGGGCATCTGGGACAGGAAGATCAAGAGTTTGAGACCAGCCTGGCTACATAATATAACTCTATCTCAAAACAAAACCTCTGTGTTTATTGTGTATAGTATAATATTTTGAAGAAACTTTACATAACAGAATGGCTACGTACATCAAGTTAGCGCATACAATATGTCATAAATCTATCCCTATTGTGGTAAGAATGGTTAGCATCCACTCTCTTAGTATTTCTCAAGAATAAAAAGATTATAAGAGCCAGAGGACCAGGAAGCTTACTATTAGTGTCCCTTAGGCATGACAGGGAAGCTGCACCCAGGAAATCTCAACAATATGGTTGCCTAAATGAGACCAGCATAATGAAAACATCAATTGACATGCCAGTAGGGACAGGGGAAATGCCTGATGGTTTCACCCATCAATGAAGGAGCTCCACAACTGCTTAGAGAAAAGAATTTGTTTCCTTCATAGACGAGCACCTATACATACAGATGTCTGATTTCAAGTGGTCAGTCCTGCACACATGTACATACAAGCAACTCTAAATGGATTCAGTAGGTTGCATGTACATGTAGCAATAATAATTAAAGAAGAGTCCATGAGTTTTGGTAGAGGTTCACGGGAGGGGTTTGAGGTAGAAAGGATGGGGTGGGAGTGATGTAGATACAGTGCTCATGTATGAAGTTCTCAAAAAATAAAATAATTTTTAAAGTAAAAATAGAATAAAATATTAACTAGGCATAGTGGCACATGCCTGTAATCCTAGCACTTTGGGGAGGTACAGATAGGAGAATCATAAGTTAAATGGCAGCTTGAGTTACACCAGACCCTGACTCAAATAAACCAAACAAGAAAAAAAAATGTCACAAGCCATGCCTTAGATTCTGTTATTTCTCACACAGACTGGCATAATATTCAGCAGATATCAGACATGCCTAAAAGACTTTTTCATCACTCGAAAGCAACTGTAGATTATTTAGTCTAATGTAAAATTAATATGCTTTATTGCACAAATAACTGCTCGGCAGTTTCTGACAATATTTCATCCTCGTATTCTTCTCAACATTTTGCAATCTACCTTTGAGAACGACCTATAGTTCATTCTGGTGTACAGATTCTGCTGTGAGTCACAAGTTTGCACACTATGCTGGTGCTCTCCCTCAATGAGGGAAGCAGAGGAGGTGTAACTCTGTCTTCTATACTCGAAATAGTGAACCTTGGATACATAAAGCTCATCTTGGAACCAAGACTTAAAATCAACCTTTCTGACTCCTTGATGCTTCAATCAGTTTGTTCTACAATTTCACAAGTCCCTGTGAAAAGACGGTAGTGGTGAAGAGAAGAAAGAGTAAGACTAACTCAACCAAATGGAAACGATTCATCTTGAATGTCCCAAAGAGGGCCGGAAAACAAACAAGCAAAATAGATGTTCACTACATTCCTGTCAGCATGGACCAGGAAACATCCCCAAATCTGAGTGCTTTGAAACACAAAGCTGTTTCTTATTCATAGAGCATTACCAGTGATTATCAGTAAGGACCTCTGATCATCCTGTTCATTTAAAGTCCCAGAGTGAATGATAACAAATGGTACCAATTCGCTTCATGGACACTGGAGCCATGGGTTCAAGCTTCTGATTAGATTTAACTGGATAACACAAGGCATATGGCTTTTTTTGGAACTCAATGTAGAGACAGATGTGCAACTCAATTTTATGCCAAGGAGGGGGAAAAATATAAATATTATGGAGAACATAAATGAATATCACTACTACAACATGTTTTCATAAATGAACTACAAAATCACCCACAAAGACACACTAAGAGGACTGTGAAAGAAAATTAGCCTATTACCCAATTCCTGTTCACAGGAGTTGAGTTTGAAGAGGCCTATACATAGTAGTAGTAATTCTCTGGAAGAATTGTTGGTGTCCTGAATGTTCTTCTTTGCCTCTCAAAAGGAATGAATTAGGATACTTTCCCTTACCTCAAGCCAAGGGGATGCATTGCAAAATAATGTCCCCTGTGGTTGTGAAAAGACAGGGCTTGTATATAATTCAAATGTGAGAAGATAAGAAGGGCCAGGCCTCAGTGGCATTTCCTGTTCCACAGCAGAATCCAAAGGGAGCTTCTGCCTCATCCAGAAAACAAATCAACAGATACTCTTC
>NC_081439.1:58484247-58599247 GCF_949786415.1 Peromyscus eremicus | reverse complement strand
CTACAAATTTGAGGTTAGAGGAGGCATAGGAGTTGGAATGAGAGGTCTAGGGAGGGGCTGGGGAGACAAAAGGGAAAAGGTAAAATTTATATTTTAATTAAAATGTATAAAAAAACTCTAATATGCTGCACAACTTGTGCACACACACACACACACACACACACACACACACGTAACATAAATCCTAATTGGTCTTAATAATAAAAACCCAAGAGCCAGGCAGATCTCTGTGAGTTCGAGGCCAGCCTGGACTACAGACTGAGTTCCAGGAAAGGCGCAAAAAACCCTGTCTCCAAAAAAAGAAAAAAAAAACCCAGAGCCAGATACAGAGGTAAATGCTAAAAGATCAGAGAGTGTAGCTGAAGTTTTCCTGTGTCCCAGCCTGCCGGCAGTTGGGACAAATCTCTCCCACTTGTGTCCCCCAAGTAAACACACAGAGGCTTATAATAATTATAACTGTATGGCCATGGCAGGCTGCTTGCTATCTGTTCTTATATCTTAAATTAACCCATTTCTATAAATCTAGACCTTGCCATGTGGCTCATGGCTTACCAGTATCTTACATCATGCTTCTCCTCTTGGCGACTAGCAGCGTCTCTCTGCGTCAGCCTTCCACTTCCCAGAATTCTTCTCTCTCCTTGTCCTGCCTATACTTCCTGCCTGGCTACTGGCCAATCAGCACTTTATTTATCAATTAATCATCTACAGCAAGAGAGACAAAAGGGCAAGCCACAGCCACCTCTTACCTTGCCAATTCCTCAGCCAAAAGGGAGCCAAGCTCCTGTCTCTGCCTGTCTTATATTCCTCTCTCTGCCCAGCCACATCACTTCCTGTTTCCTCCTCCCTAGTGCTGGGATTAAAGGCATGTGACTCCCAAGTACTGGGATCAAAGGCATGAGATCCCAAGTGCTGGGATTAAAGGTGTGTGCCACTACTGCCTGGCATCTACGGTTAACTAGTGGCTAGCTCTGCATTCTGATCTCCAGGAAAGCGTTTTTTATTAGAGCACAAACAAAATATCACCACACACACATATGTGTGTTCATATCTGTGCTCACATATAAAAACTAGAGTCATATAAAAACATTGGGAGTCTTTGCTTTATCTTTCTCCAATTTATTCCCTTGAGATAAGGTCTCTAAGTCTAGAGTTAGGCTATTGGCTATCAAGCCCCAGCAATTCTCCTGTCTCCTTACCCAGCACTGAGGTTACAATACATGCAGCCACATATGGCTTGTTATGTAAGGTCCGAGGATTTGGACTTAAGTCTTCATGCTAACACAGCAAGCACTCTTAGCCAGAGCCATAACACTGGCCCCTAATATATTTTTAATAGTGTGATATTATAAAAATTATTTTCATACTACCTTTAACCTGGGAAACAGTAGAATTACCTTAGAAGAGACAAAACAGCTCTTAATAAATTATAGTTAACATTCATTCAAATAGGATTCAAATAATATTTTAAAGGAAAGTAAAAATATTACCTCTTATCCTTGATATATTTCATGATCATGGGCCTGATGAGTTTTATCCATGTGTGTATGTATGTGTGTGCATGCACCCTTGTATATATATATTCATATGTGTTATTGCTTGAATGTCTCCTCTCAAAATTTTTGTGTTGGAAAATTTTTTTAATTTCCAAGTTCACATATTGATGATCTTTGGAGGTGGGGCTTTTGGGAAACAATTACAATTAGATGAAGTCATGAGAGTGGAGCCCCCATAATTATTAAATATTAAAATCCAGTGATTTATGAGAATAAGAATTACAGGCAATTGCTAATACTCCTGGCTACTCTCTGAAATTTAATGGTAAGACCCTTTTTCTGAAGATAACACATACTTGAATAACAGAACCTAGAGAATCAAGCTGCTACTCACCTGGAAGCTTCATCCCTACTGGTTGGCTTTCATAGTGCAGGAAAGTGCTATGCATGCTGCTAGTGAAAAATAAGTCTTGACCCTATCCAGCTGTGAACACTGCAACTACAACAATGATTGGTATAACAAGGTATGTCCACTGGTACAATAGTGGCACTAATACTATGGGAATAACCAACTATTTTGTGATTGGATCTAAGGCCAAGTATCCCACAAGAGGCACGGCTAAAGGGGCCAAGAATCTATGACTGGATAGGTCATAGGCCCCAGGGAATAACTCAATACTATTATTCTGATAAATAGATATAACATTAACAACTCCCAATGACTTCCTACTGTACCCATAGACAAGTGCATGGCTCAGCCCTCATCAAAGAAGCTTCTCCTTGCAGTAGATGGCAACTAATACAGAGATCCCCAACTGGTCAACATGCAGAAAATAAAAGACTGTCGAGTACCGAATTCTAGGTGGGACAATCACATCACACTCTTCTCCCAAGGCTTAGGAATCTCTTCAGGAGAAGGAGTGGAAAGCAGGTAGTTGATAACCATCCAGGAAACAGTGTTTTCTAGACACAACATGACAGATGTACAAATGAACTTACAATGATATGACAGCATGCACAAGACCTTAACAAGCTCCAGCCAAACAAAATCCTAGAATAGAGGGGTGGGAATGGTGGGCATGAAATCCCACCACTAACTGATAACCAACTGGCAGTTGATAGCTGCTGCGAGAGTCAAAGTCCGATTTCTTTAATGATGTAACGACTCCTGTGATCCCTGTGATGCCTGGTAGGCTGACCATACACCAAGACAGGCCCCACTCCCAAGACAAGCTGGGAAACACAATCTGGAATGGATAGCGAAAGAAGGAAAAAAAGAAGTAGTCATCTCAAAGTTGAGTGGGAAGGGATGAGAATGTAGAGAGGGGAAGGAGTTGGGAGAAGGGATGAATATGTTTAAAATACATTTATGAAATTCTGAAACACTTAATAAAACATTACAAAAAAGAAAATCAGCAGAGAAAAGGGACAATGATCAACACCACCAACCAACAGTATCTAATTGGCATATATAGGGCAATTGACCCAACAACAGCAGGATATATATTTTGTGCTGCTGGGGATGAACCAAGACTTCATTCATGCTATACACAAGTACATCCTTAGCCTTTTGTTTGTGTATTTATTTAGTTGTGTTTGCTTTCAGAAAAGGTCTTAAGCCTTAAACTTGTACTCCTCCTTCCTCAAGCTTCCAAGTACTGAGAGTATACTACATCCAGTGAGGTATACATTTTTGTAAGCACACATGGAACATTCCTCAAGGTAAATCATGGCCTATGTTATAAAACAAACACAAGCAAAAGAACTGAAATAATGTAGTACTCTTTCCAAAAAAATGGAATCAAACTTAAATGCAATACCAGGAAAGCAATAGAAAAAATATGAAGTATAGAAACATATTTTTAGATAATCAAATAATAAGAATTCTTGAAAAAATTGAAGTCCATGCAAATTAAAATTTGAATATCAAGCCAGGTATAGTTGTGCATGCCTTTAATTCCAGCACTTGGGAGACAGAGGCAGATTGATCTTTGAAAGTTCAAGGCCAGTCTGGTCTACACAATGAGTTCTAAGAAAGCTAGAACAATACATTGAGACTCTATCTCAAAAAAAATTTCCAGGCAGTGGTGGCACATGCCTTTAACCCCAGGACTTGGGAGGCAAAAGTGGGCAGATCTTTGTGATTTCAAGGCCAGCCTGGTCTACAGAGTGAGTTCTATGACAGCCAGAGCTACACAGAAAAACCATGTCTCAAAAAACAAAGCAAAAAAAAAATTGAATATCACTGGACATGGTGATACATGCCTGTATTTCTCATACTCAGGAGGCTGAAGCAAAGAAGTGAGCTCAAGGCCAGCCTGAATGAGCTATGTAGTGACATCTTGTCTCAATATGTATACTTAAGCAATGTTAAAAGGTAAATCTATAGCAATAGATGTTTGTGTTGAGAAATAGATCTTAGAACAATAATCAGTCTGCCTCAAGAAAGTAGAAAAACCCAAGTTGGCAGATGACACCCAGGTTTGATTCGCCAGAATCTCCAGGAAATAATCTGGGGGAAATGGAAAAAAAACAGACACTCTGAACAGCTGGGGGAAAGGCCCTACTCATGGCAGCAGTAGCAATTGCAGAAGGAGAATCCAGGAAGAACTCTGACCCCTTTGTCCTGGATGTTCAGCATTGGCAAGAGGCGAACAGAGACAAGATACCATTTCAAAGTTTTATGTGGCTGCAGTGGCTCAGCAGGCCAAGAACCTCGAGAAGTCACATGATCAGGCAATTCTAATTGTTACAGAACTGTACACTGAAACTTGACAAGCAGAATGCCTGCAAGATGGCCCCCTCGAAGAAAAAGGAGAGAGAAAAAGAAACAGAAACTTGAACTCAGATCTTCACAATATTGGCCAGCTGAAAACTGGATGGGATCCAAAATTTCCATGGGAAATTACATCCAGACTCTAAGCAGCATGCAGGACATTGTCAAGGGGCACACAGAAGGCAGAACCAGCATTCACAACCAGAGCCCTGAAGAAATTCCGAGAAGTGTGACTGGATCTGAGACTCCACCCGTGAAGCACTGCCCACAGACAAGGACATCGTTACAAAAAAAAAAACAAAAAAAAAAAACCAAGAACAAGCCAAATCCAAAAGCAGTAGGTGTAAGTATGAAGAAATAATTAGATCCCTGCTCTACCAGAGACCACACTAGCACCCAGAACCCCAAGTAAACCCCCTGCCCAGGACTGCCAACACTCCCTCAATGCCTGCCCAGCCTACCTAAAGCCACACCCCCTCTCCTCGCCACTATATCCCAGCCAGCCACTCCAGTGAAAGCTCCCTACTTCACCAAAGCCCACACCAGCAGCCAGAACATCAGGTAAACTGCTCAGCCATGGACCACTCCCACTTTCTCAGTGCCTGCCCAGCCCACCCCCAATGGGCCCTCCCATCTTCATCACCATATCTGGTCACCCAACTCCAGCAGAGGCTCCCTGCTGAACCAGAGGCCAAAGGCCAGCAGCCACAGAATTCCAGCTTCAAACTCAGGCAGAAACCCCTGCTTGACCAGAGATGACCCTGGACATCAGAAGTCCATCCATCAACCCAGGTGGAGACCCTATACTCAACCACAGGCCACTCCAGCCAGAAGATCAGAGAGTAAACAGAAACCAAGGGGAAGAATGTCAGTCCAACAAAGCTGAATTCAGAAATTTGCACCTTGTTGGGAGATATTCAATCACACTGTGAACCTCAAGTTTGCATTTGTGTTAATTAAATAAAATTAACCTTGGGTCAGGAGGGTGCATTAGCAGGTAGTTGAGAGAAAGTAATCATAGAGCTTCAGAGGGCATCCAGGAGAGACAGAGACACAGGAAGTAGTAGGGTGGGGCTTGGAGTGGCACAGCCTTTTCTGGTTTGGCAGAGCAGAAGCACAGGTCTTTCAGAAATGCCAACAAGAAGAGGGGGTTAGGCTTTCTGGAGCACAGGTGAGTGCCCTAGCTGGACCCGGACCCCATCCCTGGGCACCAGCCATTCCAGGGAAGACCTGCCCAACTTAGCCCCAGGTTCTGGCCACCGGGCAGGTTCCCTTCTAGCTCCACTGGGAAGGATCCCCTTCTCCAAGACCCCTGGCAGACCCTGCAATCTCCACGCCCTGCCCCCACGCCCATCCGCCCGAGCCCCCAGCCTCTTCCTGAGACTTAGAGGCCGGCCCCCAGCTCCCATCCTGCCCTGGACTTCCCTTCTGGAGGAGAGAGAGAGAGAGAGAGAGAGAGAGAGAGAGAGAGAGAGAGAGGAGCTCCCATCCTGCCCCGGACTTCCCTTCTGGACAAGAGAGCTCCCATCTGGACATGAGAGAGAGACTTCCTGAATCTGTCATCTCTGTCTGAACCAAGTGTGCGGATAAGGCCAAGAACAAACCACAAGGAGATGGGCAGACGTCAAGGCAGAAACACATACAACAAAATGAATAGCAATACAGCATCACCAGGACCTAGCCCTCCTCCAACACCTAGACCTGAACATCAGAAATTGGAAGAAGCAGAAGAAAACAGCCTTATGAATGACATCATGAAGAAGCTAGAGGCTTGTGTAGAGGAAAAGACAAAAAAATGGGAAGAACGCTGTAAACAACTAGAGGAAAGGGCAAACAAATTAGAAGAAATCAATAAAGTCCTGGAAGAAAACAATAAAGTACTGAAAGAAAATCAAGAAAAATCAATGAAACAAATGAAGGAAACAGTCCAAGACCTGAAAAGGGAAATAGAAAAAATGAAGAAGACACAAACAGAGGGAATGCTGGAAATAGAAAATCTGAGTAAACGATTGGGAACTTCAGATGCAAGTATAATCAACAGAATGCAAGAGATGGAAGAGAGGATCTCTGGCGTTGAAGTAGAAGAAATAGATTCATCAGTCAAAGAAAACGCTAAAGCCAACAAAGTCATGAACCAAAATGTTGAAGAAATTTGGGACACCATGAAAAGACCAAACCTACGAATAATAGGGGTAGAAGAAGGAGAAGAATACCAACTCAAGGGCACAGAAAATATATTCAACAAGATCATAGAAGAAAACTTTCCCAACTTAAAGAAGGAAACGCCTATGAAGATACAAGAAGCCTATAGAACACCAAACAGACTAGACCCCCAAAAAAAGTCCCCTTGCCACATAATAATTAAACAACTAAACGTACAGAATAAAGAAAGAATATTAAGAGCAGCAAAGGAAAAAGGCCAAGTGATGTATAAAGGCAAACCCATCAGAATAACACCCGATTTCTCAATGGAGACTTTGAAAGCCAGAAGGACCTGGACAGATGTAATGCAGACACTAAGAGACCATGGATGCCAGCCTAGACTAATATACCCAGCAAAACTTTCAATCAACATAGATGGAGTGAACAAGTCATTCCATGACAAAGCCAGATTTAAACAATACTTATCCACAAACCCAGCCCTACAGAAAGCACTAGAAGGAAAATTCCAACCTAAGGAAGTCAGATACACCCTCGAAAACACAGGCAATAGATAAAGCCACAGCAGTAAACCCCAACGAAGAAAAGTACACACACATCACCACCAAAAAATAACAGGAATGAACAATCACTGGTCATTAATATCCCTCAATATCAATGGACTTAATTCACCTATAAAAAGACATAGGCTTACAGAATGGATACGAAAGCAGGACCCATCTTTCTGCTGCATACAAGAAACACATCTCAAATTCAAAGATAGACACTACCTAAAAATAAAAGGCTGGGAAAAGACTTTCCAATCAAATGGTCTTAAGAAACAAGCGGGTGTAGCCATCCTGATATCCAGCAAAATAGACTTCAAACTAAAATCAATCAAAAGAGCCTACTCTGGTGATGGGATGGCCAAACACCCTAATTATCGTGCTAGAAACCTCATCCAACTACTGAGGGATCTGGATGCAGAGATCCATGGCTAGGCCCAGGGTGGATCTCTGGGAGTCCAATTGGCGAGAATGAGGAGGGTTTATATGAGCGAGAGTTGTTGAGACCAAGGTTGGATAAAGCACAGGGACAGATGGCCAGATGAATGGAAACACATGAACTATGAACCAATGGCTGAGGGGTCACCAACTGGATCAGGCCCTCTGAGTGGGTGAGACAGTTGATTGGCTTGATCTGTTTGGGAGGCATCCAGGCAGTGGGACCAGGTCCTGTGCTCATTGCATGAGTTGGCTGTTTGAAACCTGGGGCCTATGCAGGATCGCTTGGCTCGGCCTGGGAGGAGGGAACTGGACCTACCTGGACTGAGTCTACCAGGTTGATCTCGGTCCGCGGGGAGGGCTTTGCCCTGGAGGAGGTGGGAATGGGGGGTGGGCTGGGGGGAACGTGAGGGGGGCGGGAGGGGGAAGAGCAAGGGAATCCGTGGCTGATATGTAGAACTGAATTGTATTGCAAAATAAAAATAAAAATAAAAATAAAAAAGAAGGGGTTAGTTAGCTAGTTGCTACTCAACCTCTTTGAGCTCACAGGCTTTCACCCCAGCCTTTGAATCTCCAGTCTTATTTATAAAGAGAACAATAGAGATTTAGTTAAAAATACCTTTAGCAGCAGCAACAGGGCCAGTGCCTCTGGAAACAGAATTCCTGCCAAGCAGTGGCCTGAGAAGCCAAGCTGGTAACTGCAGAGTTGCAAATTTTTGGCTGAAATAGCAGTAGATTAAGGCACAGCCACTGTGCCAAAGTTAAAACAACAGCACCTGGACCTATAATTGCCCCAAACCCAGATGCCTAGGTGTTAGTATAAGAGCACAATCAACAACAGCCAGGGCAATATGTCACCACTGGAGCCCAGTCATCATCCTACTACACAAGCCCTGAATATTCCAACACAGCTGAAACACGAGAAAATGACCTTAAAACCAACTTTATGAAGATGATAGAGGTCCTTAAAGAGGAAATTAATAAACCCTTTAAAGAAATCTAGGAAAACACAAACAAAAAATTGGAGGAAATGAATAAATCTGTTAAAGAAAGCCAAGAAAAAACAAGCAACTGAAGAAAACTAATGAAATTGTTCAAGTTCTGAAAATGAAAATAGAAGCAATAAAGAAAACACAAACTGGGGGGGATTCTGGAAGTTGAAAATCTAGGTAAGCCAAAATAAACTACAGATGCAGCCGGGCAGTGGTGGCACACGCCTTTAATCCCAGCACTCGGGAGGCAAGAGGCAGGTGGATCTCTGTGAGTTCGAGGCCAGCCTGGGCTACAGAATCAGTTCCAGGAAAAGGCACCAAAACTACACAGAGAAACCCTGTCTCGAAAAACAAAACAAAACAACAACAAAAAAAAAAAACTACAGATGCAAGCATCACCAACAGAATACAAAAGATGGAAGAGAGAATCTCAGGTGCTGAAGATACAAAAGAAGAAATGGATACATCTATCAAAGAAAATGTTAAGTCTAAAAAATTCTTGACACAAAATATCCAGGAAATCTGGGATGTTATAAAAAGACCAAACGTAAGAATAATAGGAATAGAAGGAGAAGAATCCCAGCTCAAAGGCTCAGAAAATATGTTCATCAAAACCATAGAAGAAAAATTTCCTAACCTAAAGAAGGGGATGCCTATAAAGGTACAAGAAGCTTACAGAACACCAAATAGACTGAATCAGAAAAGAAAGTCCCTTTACCACATAATAATCAAAACACTAAACATACAAAAGAAAGAAAGAATATTAAAAGCTCCAAGGAAAAAAGGCCAAGTAACATATAAAGGCAAACCTATTAGAATTATACCCGACTTCTCAGCGGAGACTCTGAAAGCCAGAGGGCCTGGACATATGTCTTCCAGACTCTAAGAGACTATATCCAGCAAAACTTTGAATCACTGTAGATGGATAAAACAAGATATTCCATGATAAAGTCAAATTCAAACAATATCTATCCACAAATCCAGCCCTACAGAAGGTACTAGAAGGAAAACTCCAACCCAAGGAAGTTAACTGCACCCATGAAAACACAGGCAATAGATAATTTCAAACCAGCAAAACCCAAAGAAGGGAAATACACACACACACACACACACACACACACACACACACTACCACTACCACCAAAATAACAGGATTTAACAATCATTATCTCTCAATATCCATGGACTCAATCCCCCAACTAAAAAAAAAGCACAGACTAACAGAATGGATGGGAAAACATCCT
The DNA here is from genome assembly GCF_949786415.1 of Peromyscus eremicus. Lineage (NCBI taxonomy): Eukaryota > Metazoa > Chordata > Mammalia > Rodentia > Cricetidae > Peromyscus > Peromyscus eremicus. Next base: position 58,589,599 of record NC_081439.1, on the reverse strand, counting down.
CCTGCTGTATAAAAGAAACACACTTCAAAATCAAAGATAGACATTACCTCAGAGTAAAGGGTTGGACAAAGATTTTCTAAGCAAAGGGACATAAGAAACAAGTTGATATAATCATTCTAACATCTAACAAAATAGACTTCAAACCAAAATTAATGAAAAGAGATGAAGAAGGGCACTTCATACTCATCAAAGGAAAAATCCACCAACATGACACTTCAGTTGTTAATATCTATGCCCCAAATGCAAGGGTGCCCACGTTTGTAAAGGAAACATTACTAAAGCTTAAATTGACCCTCACACATTGATTGGGGGGCTTCAATACCCCACTCTCACCAACGGATTGATGGTCATCCAAACAAAAACTAAACAGAGAAATACTGGAGCTAAAAGATGTTATGAACCAAACGGACCTAACAGATATCTACAGAACATTTCATTCAAACACAAAAGAATACACCTTCTCTGCACCTGACAGAACATTATCCAAAATTGACCACATAGTTGGTCACAAAACATTGTCTCAATACAAGAAAATTGAAACACCCCCCTGCATCCTGTCAGACCATCACAGATTAAAACTTGACAGCAACAGCAACAGAAAGCCTACAAACTCATGGAAACTGACCAATTTGAAAGGAAGAATGGCCTAGGACAAATCAAGATCACGTTCTCAACACAAAGGAGATTTATTTGCCCCAGAGGGACAAAGGGTAGGGAATAAGAGACAAAGACAGGAGATAGAGGATGAGGGAGAAGGGAAAAGAAACAAGGGAGCATGGGAAAGGATATTTGCCCTGGAAGGACAAACAACTGTCTCTGGATAGAGAGGAGACAGATGTGGCCCACAGGCAAATGGCAGTTTATAAAGAGAAAAAGGGAAACTCTGTGTTAAGATGAGTTGATTAATTTTGATTGGGCATGCTAATTGGGGCAGTCAAAGGGGGAATTTTTTATTCTTTTTTTTATTTTAACTTATTATTGGTTCTTTGTGGTTTGACATCTTGCTCCCCGTTCCCACTCATCTCTCCATCCCTTCATATCTGCCCTCTGCCCTTCCAACCTCCCCACAAAACAAAAATTTAAAAACTCTCATTGTAGAAGCTACAATGTAGTGTGTCACAGTGAGTCACATAGTATACCCTTTAGTCCATACATCTTTACTTGCAAATGTTCATTGCAATGAGTCATTGGTCTGGTTTGAGGCCTCTGTCTTCTGCTACACCATCAATACTGGATCCTCACTGGGACTCCTCTTAGATATCCTGTTGCTGCCCTGTAATGTAGAAATACTGCAGCTTTGGATCTGCAGTACCTGCCCCTTCGTGTGTTCTAGCAGTTCATTAATAGGGTAGATGTTGGGTGGGCTAATTCATAGCCCTGGTTATAGGCCTGGGTGGCAGCTGAGTTGGTCAGTCCACCAGCTCTCCTGCATTCTCACTACTAGGGTGAGCTTTCCAGTACTGCCCCAGCTAGTTTATCCAATGCTTCAGGAAGCAAGGGGTGGGGCCAATTCTCCCACTCTCACAACCTCAGCCGGCTTACCCGCGTCCACACCACCAGAGCCTAGATGAGGAGCAGGGCCCACTCTCCTGAGTACTGCAGCTGGTGAGGGGTAGGATCAGCTCTCCCACTCTCATAGTCCCCGGGCCAGCTCTCCCTCCTGCTGCAGGTGGTGAGGGGAGGGGCAACTCTCCCTAGCCCACACCAGCTCACCCTCATCCCACCCAACAGGATCAACTCTACTGAGCTACCCAGGAGTAGTGCAGGGCCCGCTCTTCCTGGTACTGCAGCCAATGAAGGGCAAGACTAGCTCTCCCAACCAACTCTCCCACATGCCACAAGTGGTGAGGGGTGAGGGGGAGGGAAGGCATCTCTCCCTCACCCATGCTGCCACATGGCAGATGAGGGGCAGAACCAGTTCTCCTGCTATCACAACCTCAGAACTGACTCACCTGTACCCCTGCCACCAGGGCCAACCCTACTGTGCTGCCCAGGAGTGGTGTGGCCCACTCTCTGGAGTGCTGCAGCCAAAGAGGGGTGGGAGGAACTCTGTGCAGCCCTTGGATATCAATGTGGTCCAAGGTGGCAGTCCAGATCAGGGACATCCACATGGCTTTTCATGGTAACATGGGCCATGGACATTGTCACAGACCTCTGATGTGGCATGTTTACCCAGACATGGCCCTCAGTGGCAGCACAGGCAGGGACTTCACCATGGCCTCAAGTGGTTTCACAAGCTACTCACATCAGGCTGTTCCTCCCAACCCTCGAATCTCTAGATCCACCTCTTTTTATAGTGCTCAAGCTGTTCTGCTTCTCTTTCTTGTATCTCCACCCCATACTCACACATCATAGTCAATCCTTCAGGCCATGCATTGGGAGGGGTGTTGTGAGTCTTTCTCTGTCTCACCTGCCAGCTCCCAAATAATCATACAGAGACTTCTTATTAATATGAAAGCTTGGCCAATAGCTTAGGCTTGTTTCTAACTAGCTCTTGTAACTTAAATTAACCAATTTCTATTAATTTACTTGCTGCCACCTGACTCATGGCTTGTTACTTCATCTCCTACATGTCATGCTTCCTCTGCATCTGGATGGTGACTCCACCTTCTTCCTCCCAGCATCCTCTCTGCCCTGAAAATACTGCCTAGCTATTGGCCATTTAGCTTTTTATTAAACCAACCACAGTGACATATCTTCACACAGTGTAAAGGAATATTCCACAACAGAGATGTCTCTAGGTGTCTTCAAGTGTTTGTCCAACCCAGAGCTTTCAAAGGAAATAAATCTCTGGCCAAAGTGAGATGCAGCATTTTTTGGAGAAATCAAGGCCCTGGCCAAGGCTATAGCCACCATAGCTGCCAGCACCATCTTGATTCCAAAAGGGAACTTTTGATTGCTGGACTCCAATTCTTTGATAGCTGGACCCTACCAGTCAGCCTCAGGAGGAGGAAGTGATAAAATAAGGGAACAGACTTGGTAGATAGCTTTAGGAATGTAATCTAATGGTTTTGCAAGGTAGAGGGAATGGAGAAGAAGGGTAAAAGACAAAACCTGTCTTCACCATGTTTACCATGCTCAGTCCTGCTAAAGCCCTTCACAACTCTCTACTAAGTGCTGAGTCAAGGCAGAAATAAAGAAAGTAAAGATTTCCTACAATGAATGCACAACATACCCAAAATCATGGACCACAGAGAAAGTGGTGCTAAGAGGAAAGTTCATAGTACTAAGTGCCTGCATAAAGAATTTGGAGAGTTCGCACACTAGCAATTTAACAGCACGCCTGGGAGCTCTGGGAAAAAAAAGCAAACACACCCAAGAAGAGTTGCAGCAGGAAATAATCAAACTGAGGGCTGAAATCAATAAAATAGAAACAATGAGAACAAAACAAAGAAGCAATGAAACAAAGAGTCGGTTCTTTGAGAAAATCAACAAGAAGAGCTAACACCAATACTCCTCAAATCATCCACAAAATAAAAACGTAAGGAACATTGCCCAAAATAAACCAAGATGAGATAAATAATTTAAACAGATCTATAACTAACAACAAAACTGAAGCAGTAATTTAAAATCTCTCAGGCTGGGGAGATGACTCCATGGGTAAAGAACTTGCTGTGCAAATGGCCATGAGTTCAGCTCCCCAGAGCCTACATAAAGGCCAGGGGTGGTGGTCTGTAGCCTCAACACAGGGGGAGTGAATACATGGAGCCAACCAATCAGGCTAAAATTGTGAGCTCCTAGTTAAGTAACAGACTCTATCTCAAAAAAAGGTAGAGAGTGATTATGGAAGACACCCAACTTCAACTTTGGGCCTCTAAACACACACATATAGGTGAGTGAAATGTACCTACACACAGATATGTAAATCTACATACAGATGTGCACACACACAAAGGAACACACAGAGTCCCAAAAGATATTCATTATTCTCCTTGATATTCTAAAAAGTAAATACTGCAGTGTAAAATTAACTAGTATTAGTAGTCAGATGAATCAGATTTTATATAAGAAAGAGAAGGAAACAAAAGATATTCTATACAAATTTACCACAAACTAAACATTCATGAAAAATAAGAAAGACATATCCAGAATAATCTTAATCCTTATTTCTGCAACTGTTTGCATGGTCATAGCTGATATTTAAAATGATCTTCTTCTGCTATTACTTTGTTCCTGTTCCTGGTCCCTTTGCCCTCAGCAAAGATGTTAAAATTAGTGCAATGTATGATACTACAGTGGCCTCTAAGTATGTTAGTGGAAGGAAGAATTATATATTTCTCATTTTTTGAGAAAAGCATATAAAAAGCTAAGAGAAACCAAATAAAGACCTCTTATAGCAGTCAGCCAAGGTGCTAATAGAAAAGTCTTGAACAAAATTTAAAATTCTGCTTAAGTGGATAGAGAAATTGTTAGAAAGTGAAAAAATCATATTGCCAACATTGAGAAAAATCATAGTTCTCTGGATGGAAGATCAATCGAGACACAGCATTCCCCTCAGATAAAGCTTAATCTGGACCAAGACCCTTATTCTCCTTAATTACATGAAGATGGAGTGAAGTGAGGAATGGACAGAAGAAATGTTTGAAATTAGCAGAGGTTGGTAGATAAAATTTAAGATGCAGTCTCCCTAACAGAAAAGCGCAAGAGGAAGCAGAAAGTGCCAGCATAGAAGTTTCCAGTTATACAAAAAAATCTAGCTAAGATCATTTATGAAGGTAATGATGACACTAAAAAATGGATTTTTTTGGCAGTGCTAGGGATTGAGCTGAGGTCCTTGTATATACTATGCATGTGCTCAACCACTGAGCTATGTTTCCAATCCTTGGTTTTTGTTTACTTACTTTTGATATATAGTCTTACTGTGTTCCCTCATGAGGTAGTGAAACTCACTATGCATCCAGGCTTTCCTCACATTCCCAATCCTCCTATCTCAGCCCCCTAAGTCCTGCCATAGGCATGTGCCACCATGCCATGCCCAATTAGCAGGGGGATTCTTTTCTTTTCTTTCTTTTTATTTTAAGGCATGATCTCAGTTCAAACTAGCCTCCAAGTAGTTATATAGCTGAGGACAGATTTAACATCCTGATCCTCCTATTTTCACCTTCTGGGTTTGCAAGCATACACCACCATGTCCATGTGTGGCACTGAGGATTGAACCCAGGGTTTTGTGCCTATTCAGCAAACACTCTACCAACTGAACTACATCCCCAACCCAACTACAGAGTTTTTCAGTGTAGGTGAAACAACCTTTTGTTGGGAAAACACACCATCTTTAGGACCTTGGTTGTTGAATAAAAGAAATCCACTCATGGCTTCAAAGGACAGACCACTTCTTGTTAGACTCTAACACAGCTATTGACTTTAAATTAAATCCAATTCTCCTTTACCATTCTGAAAAATCCAAAGGCTTTTCAAAACTATAATAAGTCTACTCTGTGTGCTTTGTATATAGAATAGTAGCCTGGATAAGAGCTCAACTGTTTTACAACAAGGTTTGCTAAAAATATAAAAATATAAACTCCTAATATCTTCAGAAAAAGAGGCTTCCTTTCAAAATATTACTGATTATTGACAAGACACCTCTTCACTCAACTCTTCTGATAGAGATGGACAGGGATTATTAATATCTTTAATGTCTGCTAATACAACATCAAGGAGTCATTTTGGCTTTCTCACTATTTAAGGAATGCATTGCAAAAAAGACTATACATATTTTTTCTTTTTGTTTTATTCTTTTGGTTTTTGAGACAAGGTTTCTCTGTGTAGTCCTGGCTGTCCTGAAACTTGCTCTGTAGACCAGGCTAGCCTCAAACTCAGAGATCCACCTGCCTCTGCCTCTAGAGTGCTGGGATTAAAGGCATGTGCCACTACCGCCCAGCTTATAGATATCATTTTAATAGCAATTTCATTAATAATGTGGCAAAGCAAATTGAAAGTCCTTTGGAAAAGATTTGCATTCTAGGTGTCATTAAAAACAATGTAGGATTATGGATATGGCTCATGGGGTAAAAGTAGTGATGCCCAAACATAACCTGAGTTCAATCCCCAGAATCCATGTTAAAAACAGGATATAGGGGCTGTAGAAGTGGCTCAGAGGTTAAGGGCACTGGCTGCTGGCTGCTCTTTCAGAGGTCCTGAGTTCAATTCCCAGCAACCACATGATAGCTCCCAAGCATCTATAATGAGATCTGGTGCCCTCTTCTGCTGTCCAAGCATACATGCAGGCAGAAAGCACATAATAAATAATAATAAATAAATAAATCTTTAAAAAAACGGGATATAGAAAAAGTAGGAAAAACACTGCAAGATACAGGCGTAGGAAAGGACTTTTAACACAATATCCTGGTTGCTCAAGAAATAATGCCAACAACTCACAAACATGGCCTCATAAAATTAAAAGGCTTCTGTAAGGCAAAGGATATGGTCAATTGGGTGAAGAAACAGCCTACAGAATGGGAGAAAAATCTTCACCAATCATACATCCAACAGAGGAATGATATCTAGACTACATAAAAAACTAAAAATATAATAATAATCAAGACCCAATGCACCAATCTGGGACTGCTTGGAGTTTGAATCCAGAGTTCCAATCAGAATTTTAGCTTGGAATGCAAACTAGAGTCTGATCCAGAATTCAGGAAGGAACTCCCAGAGTCAGTCCAACTCTTGTCCTCAACTATCAGGTATCCCCTTCCAATTGTCCCCTTGGAAATCATAGAGCCCAACCGAGAAAGCCAGTTGGAGCCAGACAAAAACACTCCTCTCTCTTCTTGCCTGATCATCACTTATCAGCCACCTTACTTACTATGCAATCTGAAACCCTGAAACTCAGAGTGGCCTGAAGATTGAAAACCACGCATCATTTATCTGATTCACAACCTGACAGATTGGGGTAACAACAAAGACCTGAATACCAACCAAAAAAAAAAAAAAAAGATAGCCCCACCAGGAATCAACACAAGCATCCTAACTCCAGATACCTAGATCCCATTGCAAAAACACATAGATGAGCAAGAAAATTACATGCCTCCTCCAGAAACTAGTATCCCTATTATAATATTCCCTGAGAAAGGGATTTTTTTATTAAGAGATTTTCTATTCATTTTACATATCAACCACAGATTCCCCTGTCTTCCCTCCTCCCACCCCCCAGCCTTCCCCCCAACCCTCCCCCCATTCCCACCTCCTCCAAGACATGGGGAGTCAGCAGAGCCTGGTACACTCCGTTGAGGCAGGTTCAAGCCCCTCCTCCCTGTACCAAGGCTGCACAAAGTGTCTCACCAGAAACTGAAGCACAGGACAAAGACTTCAAAATAGCAATTATGCATATGTTCAAAAATCTTAAAAGAGGGTACAAATAAATGTCTGAATGAAGATCATAAAAACAAAAGCAGTTGAATGAAATAATGAAATGAATTCAAGATATGAAAGTAGAATTTAACTAATATATAGAATTGCTAAAGAAAAACAAAAATGCTGAGCATGATGGCACACACCTTTAATTCCAGCACTCGGGAGGCAGAGGCAGATAGATCTCTGTCAGTTTGAGGCCATCCTGGTCTGATCTACAAAGTGAGTTCCAGGACAGCCAGGACTGTTACACAGAGAAACCCTGTCTCAAAAAAAAAAAAAAAAAAACTGAAATGAAATTCAAAAAGAAAAAGAGAGGGGAGACAAATGTAGATGTAACCAACCGTCTTATTAAATAAGAAACACAGAACCAATGCAAAGAAGAAACCAAGAGGTCAGAGCTAAGAGCTAAAACCTTACCCTTCCTCCTGCGGTGTTCCTACCTCTCCAAAAGAGAGCTACTTCCTGTGTTAAAGTCTTTATAAAGACTTTCGGTTCTGCCTTCTCATTGGTTGTAAACCCAACCACATGACCACCTCATCACTGCCTGTCTGTATAGACCTCCAGGTCTTCTATGGTTGGTATTGAGATTAAAGGTGTGTGTATCCAATGCTGGCTGTATCCCTGAACACACAAAGATCCGCCTGGCTCTGCCTACCAAGTGCTGGGATTAAAGGCGTGCGCCACCACCGCCCGTCTTTCCTATGGCTTGCTAATAGCTCTGACCCCTGGGCAACTTTATTTATTAACATACAAATAACATTTTAATACAAATAAAATATCACCATAGACAAATTAATAAAATTAGAGATGAAAAGGGAGAGATTACAATAGATACTGAGGAAATCACAGACTAACATACATATCTTTTTAAAAAGATATATTCCAGCCTGGAGTAGTAGTACATGCCTTTAATCCCAGCACTTGGAAGGCAGCCTGGTCTACAGAGTGAGTTCCATGACAGCCAGAGCTACATAGTGAGACACTGTCTCGAAAAAAACAAAGCAAACAAATAAACAGAAAACTGTATTCCACCAAACTGGAAGAAACTAAAAGAAATTAATGGATTTAATATATACTATCAAAGTTAAATTCAGATGAAATAAATAATTCAAATAGATCCATACCCCTAATGGGACAGAAGCAGTAATTAAAAATCTCTCAAGTAGAGGCTGTAGAAATAACTGCTCTTCCAAAAGACACAAGTTCAATTCCCATCACCTACAAGATGGCTCACAACTATCTGTAACTTCAGACCCTGGTGATCTTGTGTCCTCTGCTGGCCTTCAAAGACACTGTACACACGTGGGGCACAGACATTTATGTAGACAAAACACCCATATACATAAAATAAAGATTTTAAAAGATTTAAATCTACGTACTAAAAAAGTCCAGTGCCAAATGAATTCAGCACAGTACTCTACCAGATCTTCAAAGAAGAACTAACGCTAATACTCCTCAAATTATTCCACAAAATAGAAACAGAAAGATCATTGCCCAATTCTTTTTATAAAGCCACTGTTACACTATACCAAAACCACACAAAGACTGGACAAGAGAGAAAATTATAGACCAATATCTTTTATGAACATAGATGTAAAAATTCTCAATAAAATATTTGCAAATCAAATTCAAGAACACCTCAAAAAGATCATCCACCATGATCAAGTAGACTTCATCCCAGAGATGTGGGGATAGTTCAACACATGTAAGTTGATAAATGTAATCCACCATATAAACAAACTGAAAGACAAAAACCACATGATCATCTCATTAGATGAAGAAAAGGCCTTTAACAAAATTCAGCACCCCTTCATGATAAAAATCCTGGAGAGATCAGGGATATAAGGAACACACCTTAATATAATAAAGGCAGTTTATAGCAAGCCTATAGCCAATATCAAATTAAATGGAAACAAACTCAAAGCAATTGCACTAAAATCAGGAACGAGACAAGATTGTCCACTTTCCATATTTATTCAGTACAGTACTTGAAGTTCTAGCTAGAGCAATGAGACAACTCAAGGAGATCAAGGGGACTCAAAGGGGAAAGGAAGAAGTTAAAAGTAGCCTTATTCGTGGATGACATAACAGTATACATAATGACCCTAAAAATTCCACCAGAGAACTCCTACATCTGATAAACACTTTCAGCAAAGTAACAGGATACAAAATTAACACATAAAAATCAGAAACATTTGTGTATAAACTGACAAAATACCAAGGGGAAAAACACAGAAACACTAGCATTTACAGTAATCTCAAAAATATATACCATTAACTAATATATACCATTAACAAAAATATATACCATTAACTAAGCAAGTAAAAGACCTGTAAAATAAAAACTTTGAGACACTGAAAAAGAAATTGAATATGATATTACAAGATGAAAAGGCCTCCTATGCTCATGAATTGGTAGGATTAATATTGTAAAAATGGCCATCCTACCAAAAACAATCCATAGGTTCAATTCAATCCCCATCAAAATTCCAAAATAATTCTTCACAAAAATTTTTAAAAAATAACTTAAACTTCATGTGGCAACAAAAAAACATATGACAGCCAAAACACTCCTGAACAATAAAAGAACTGCAGGAAGTATCATCACTTCTGTTTGTTTTTTGTTTGTTTGGGGGGGTGTTGTTGCTATTGTTGTTGTTGTTTTGGGTTTGTTTGTTTTTCAAGACAAGGTTTCTCTGTGTAGCCCTGGCTGTCCTAGAACTCTCCCTGTAAACCATATTAGCCTCAAACTCAGAGATCCTCCTCCCTCTGCCTCTCAAGTGCTGGGATTAAAGATGTGTGCCATCAAAGCTCAGTTTCATTTTTAAGCTGTGCTACAGTGCTATAATAATAATAAAAAAACAGCATAAGCTGGGTGGTAGTGGTACAAGTCTTTAAGCAAACAGATCTCTGAGTTAGAGGCCAGCCTGGTTTACAAAGTGAGTTCCAGGACAACCAGGGCTACACAGAGAAACCATGTATTGAAAAAAACAAAAAACAACCAACAAACAAAAAACTAACATGATATTCATCAATGGAATTGAGTTGGCATAGACACAATTCCACACACCTATGGACACTTGATATGTTTTTCTTATATAATCTTCACTAAATGGTGTTGGTCAAACTGGATAGTGCATGTAGAATGAAACTGACTTTTATCTCTCACCCTACATAAAAGGCAACTCCAAATGGGTCAAGGATATCAATGTAAGACCAAATACCCTGAATCTGATAGAAGAGAAAGTAGGCAGTATATGTGAACTTGTTGGCATAGGAAAGGACTTTCTGAACTAGATCCAATAGTGCAGGCATTAAGACTGGTGATTTGAAAGAAAATGGCCCCCAAAGGGAGTGGTACTATTAGGAGGCATGGTCTTGTTTGAGGAAGTGTGTCACTGTGGAGGCGGGCTTTGAGGTCTCATATATGCTCAAGCCGTGTCCAGTGAGACAGACCACTTTCTGCAAGTCAAGATATAAGACTCTCAGCTGCTTCTCCAGCACCATGTCTGCCTGCATACCACTATGGCACATCATGATGATAATGGACTGAACCTCTGGGAATATAAGCCACCCCAATTATAGGTTTTTCCTTTCTAAGAGTTGCCATGGTCATGGTATCTCTTCATAGCAATAGATACCCTAACTAAGACAAAGACCAACACTTAATAAATGGGACCTCATGAAGATTAAAAAGCTTCTGAACAGCAAAGGACACCATTGTTTGAGCAAAGAAGCAGCCTAGAGAGTGAGGAAAAATCATTACCAATTATACAATTAATAGAGGGTTAGTATTTAGTGTATGAAAAGAACTCAAAAAATTGCACACCAGCTGGGCAGTGGTGGCACACACCTTTAATCCCAACACTTGGGAGGCAGAGGCAGGCAGATCTCTGTGAGTTTGAGGCCAGCTTGGGCTACAGAGTGAGATCCAGGACAGGCACCAAAACTACACAGAGAAACCCTGTCTTGAAAAACCAAAAACCAAAAAACAAACAAAAAAACTGCAGATCAAGATCACCACCACCACCCATCTGACACTGTAACCTGAAAGACCCGTTGCACCACCCAAACCTACCAAACCCATCACCCTCCTCCGATCAACCATCACCCTCCTCTGATCAACCATCACCCACAAAATCAACAGCCCCTAGAGACATAACCAACACCTGCATCATCTGGAGGAAGAGTCAGCAGCCCCTAGAGGCACAAGCACCACCTACACCAATTAGAAGAAGAGCCCCTAAAGGCAAAAAGCACCACCTGCACCAATTGGAAGAAGAGCCCCTAGAGGCACAAGCACCACCTGGACCATTTGGAAGAAGAGCAGCCTCCCCATGAACAGCCCTCTCCAACAACATCAGCAGATCCTATAGGCACAAGGGCCACTCACACCAGTTGGAAGAACAGGCACAGGCAAAACCTACACTGGTCATAAGAACAGACTCCATAGGCATAGGTACAGCCACACCAGTTGAAGAGCAGAGCCCATAGGCACAAGTAAAGCCCACACCAGCAAGAAGAACTGGACAATACACAGGATCTAGGCACCCAAATCCCCCATAAACCTCAGCTTAGACAACCCTATTTAACCTGACAACCAGCCAATCACCAGAACCTTTGGCCATTCAGGGCAAGGGACAATAAAGGAAACAGACAATAAAGGAACAAAAGACCCATCCAAGAAACACATCACAAGAATCAACGTCTGTTCCTGTAGCTGAAATTTTTTCCAGTCCCTCCCAGGCCCACAGCCACTCAGACCCAAATAAATACACAGAGGCTTATATTAATTAAAACTATATGGCCTAATGGCTCAGGCTTCTTGCTAGCAAGATCTTTCATCTTAAATTAACCCATTTCTATAAATCTATACCTTGCCACATGGCTCATGGCTCACCAGTATCTTTACATCTTGCTTCTCATAGTGGCAGTGACTGGCAGAGTCTCCTGACTCAGCATTCCATTTCCCAGAATTCTCCTTGTCTGTTTATCCCACCTATACTTCCTGCCTGGCTACTGGCCAATCAGCATTTTATTTATCAACCAATCAGAGCAACACACTCACAGCATACAGAAAATCACACAGCACCTCCCTTTTTCTGTCTAATCAAAAAAGAAGGGTTTAACTTTAACATAGTAAAATTACATATAAAAAACATATCTCAACAGATACAAAAAAAATGGAATAACCAACCCCCTGTATCTTATCAGAACACTATGGCTTAAAGTTAGAATTCAACAACAACACAAATTACAGAAAGCCTACAAATTCATGGAAACTGAACAATGTTCAACTGAATCACCACTGGGTCAAGGAAGAGGTAAAGAAATTAAAGACTTCCCAGAATTCAATTAAAATGAATGCACAACATATCCAAACATAGGGGACACTATGAAAGCAGTACTAAGAGGGAAGTTCACAGAACTAAATGCCTACATGAAGAATTTGGAGAATTCTCACATTAGTGACTTAACAGCACACCTGAAAGCTCTAGAACAAAAAGAAGCAAACTCATCCAGGAGGAGATGCCAGGAAATAATCAAATTGAGGGCTGAAATCAATAAAATAGAAACAGAGAAAACAATACAAAGAATCAATGAAACAAAGAATTGGTTTTTTGAGAAAATCAACAAGATAGACAAGTCCTCATCTAAACTAACCAAAAGGCAGAGAGAGCATCCAAATTAACAAAAGCAGAAATGAAAAGGGAGATGTAACAACAGACAATGAGGAAATTCAGAGAATCATCAGTCCATACTTCAAAACCTGTACCCCACAAAATTGGAAAATCTAAAAGAAATGAACAGTTTTCTGGATAGGTACCACATACCAAAGTTAAATCAAGACCAGATAAACAATTTAAACAGACCTATAACCCCTAAGGAAATAGAAGCAGTCATTAAAAGCCTCCCAACCAAAAAAAAAAAAAAGCCCAGGGTCAGAATTCTACCAAAATTTTAAAGAAAAGCTAATACCAATACTCTTCAAATTGTTCCACACAATAGAAACAGAAGGATCATTTCCAAACTCTTTTTATGAGACTACAGTTCCCTTGTTACTTAAACCACACAAAGATGCAACAAAGAAGAAGAATTACAGACCAATCTCCCTCATGAACATTGATGCAAAAATACTCAATAAAATACTGGCAAACTGAATCTAAGAACATATCAAAGAATCATCCACCATGATCAAGTAGGATTCATCCCAGAGATGCAGGGATGGTTCAACATATGAAAATCTGTCAATGTAATCTACCATATAAACAAACTGAAAGAAAAAACATATGATCATCTCATTAGATGCTGAAAAAGCCTTTGACAAAATCCAACACCCCTTCATGATAAAGGTCTTGGACAGATCAGGAATACAGGGAACATTCCTAAACATAATAAGAACAATACACAGCAAGCTGACAGCCAACATCAAATTAAATGGAGAGAAACTCAAAGTGAGTCCACTAAAATCAGGAACAAAACAAGGCTGTCCACTCTCTCCATATCTATTCAATATAGTACTCGAAGTTCTAGCTAGAGCAATAAGACAACAAAGGGAAATCAAGGGGATACAAATTGGAAAGGAAGAAGTCAGACTTTTGCTATTTGCAGATGATATGATAGTATACATAAATGACCCCAAAAACTCTACCAGAGAACTCTTAGAGCTGACAAACACCTTCAGTAATGTGGCAGGATACAAGATTAACTAAAAAAAAAAATCAGTAGCCCTCCTATATACAAATGATAAATGGGCTGAGAAAGAATTCAGAGAAACATCACCCTTTACAATAGCCACAAATAATATAAAATACCTTGGGGTAACTCTAACCAAACAAGTAAAAGACCTGTATGACAAGAACTTTAAGTCTTTGAAGAAAGAAATTGAAGAAGATATCAGAAAATGGAAAGATCTTCCATGCTCTTAGATAGGTAGCATTAACATAATAAAAATGACAATCTTACCAAAAGCAATCTATAGGTTCAATACAATCCCCATCAAAATCCCAACAGAGTTCTTCACAGACCTTGAAATAACAATACTCAACTTCATATGGAAAAACAAAAAAACCTAGGATAGCCAAAACAATCCTATACAATAAAGGAACTTCTGGAGGTATCACTATACCTGACTTCAAGCTCTGCTATAGAGCCATAGTGATAAAAACAGCTTGGTATTGGCATAAAAACAGACACATTGATCAATAGAATCAAATCAAAGACCCTGACATAAACCCACACACATATGAACTCTTGATTTTTAACAAAGAAGCCATAATTGTACGATGGAAAAAAGAAAGCATCTTCAACAAATGGTGCTGGCATAACTGGGTGTTGACATGCAGAAGAATGCAAATTGATCCATATCTATTGCCCTGTATAAAACTCAAGTCCAAGTAGATCAAAGACCTCAACATAAATCCAGTTACACTGAACCTGACAGAAGAGAAAGTGGGAAGTAGCCTTGAATGCACAGGCACAGGAGACTACTTCCGAAATTTAGCACCTATAGCACAGACACTGAGATCGACAATTAATAAATGGAACCTCCCGAAATTGAAAAGCTTCTGTAAGGCAAAGGACACAGTCAATAAGACAAAACAGCAGCCTACAGAATGGGAAAAGATCTTCACCAATTCCTCATCTAACAGAAGGCTGATCTCCAAAATATATAAAGAAATCAAGAAACTAGACATCAAAATACCAAATAAAATGGGGTGCAGATCTAAAGAGAGAATTCTCAACAGAACAATCTCAAATGGCCGAAAGGCATTTAAGGAATTGTTCAACATCATTAGTCATTAGGGATTTGCAAATCAAAATGACTCTGAGACACCATCTTACACCTGTCAGAATGGCTAAAATCAAAAACACTAATAACAGCTTATGTTGGAGAGGATTGGAGTAAGGGGAACACTCCTCCACTGCTGGTGGGAGTGCAAACTTGTAAAGCCACTTTGGACATCAATATGGTGGTTTCTCAGAAAATTGAGAATTGATCTACCTCAAGACCCAGCAATGCCACTCTTTGGCATATACCTAAAAGATGCTCAATCACACCCCAAGAACACTTGGTCAACTATGTTCATAGTAGCATTATTCATAATAGCTGGAACCTGGAAACAAACTAAATGCACCTCAACTGAAGAATGGATGAAGAAAATGTGGTACATTTACACAATGGAGTACTATTCAGTGGTTTAAAAAATGACATCATGAAATTTGCAGGCAAATGGATGGAACTAGAAAAAAATCATCCTCAGTGAGGTAACCCAGACCCAGAAAGACAAATAAGGTATGTACTCACTCACAAGTGGGTAGTAGATGTAAAGCAAAGGATAACCAGGCTACAATCCATAGCCCTAGAGAAACTAGGTAACAAGGAGGACCCTAAGAAGGACAGAAGGTTTGCCCTAGGAAGGGGAAATAGATAAGATATCCTGGGTAAACTGGGGGTGGAGGGGGGAGGGCAGAGGGGAGAGGAACATGAAGGATCAGGATGGTTGAGTTGGGGAAGGAGTAGGAGAGCAACAAAAAAGATATCTGGATAGAGGGAGCCATTGTGGGGTTAGGGAGAAACCTGGTGCCAGAGCAACTCCCAGGAATCCACAAGGATGACCCCAGCTAAGACTCCTAGCAATAGTAGAGAGAGTATCTGAACTGGCCTTCTCCTGTAATCAGATTAGTGACTATCCTAATTGTCATCATAGACCTTCATCCAGCAACTGATGGAAGCAGATGTAGAGATCCACAGCCAAGCACTGGGCCTACCTTTGGGAGTCCTGTTGAAGAGAGGGAGGAGGGATTACATGAGCAAGCAGGCTTCAAGGTCATGATGGGGAAACCACAGAGACAGATGACCCAAGGTTGTTGGAGCTCAGGGACTCTAGACTGATAGCCAGGGAGCTTGCATGGGACCGAACTAGCTCCCCTGAATGTGGGTGATAGTTGTGTAGCTTGGTCTGTTTGTGAGGCCCCTAGCAGTGCGACATGGATCTGTCCCTGATGCATGAGCTGGCTCTTTGGAACCTATTCCCTATGGTGGGATACCTCACTCACTCTTGATGCAGGGGAAAGAAGTTTGGTTCTGCCTCAACTTAATATGCCATGCTTTGTTGACTCCCATGGGAGGCCTTACCCTTTCTGAGGAGTGGACAGGGGATAGAAATAAGGTGGTGGGAGGGAACAGGAGGAGAGAGGGAGGGAAAACTGTGGTTGGTATGTAAAATAATTTTTTAAATTAATAACAAAAAAGAAATAAAAAAATGAACACCAAAAAAACTCTCAAGTTTAAAAATTGGATATAAAATTAAACAGAGTTCTCAAAAGATGAAACACAAATGGCTGAGAAACACTTTTTTTTTTGGTTTGTTTGTTTTTCGAGACAGGGTTTCTCTGTGTAGCTTTGGAGCCTTTCCTGGATCTCACTTGGTAGCCCAGGCTGGCCTCAAACTCACAGAGATCCGCCTGCCTCTGCCTCCCGAGTGCTGGGATTAAAGGTGTGCGCCACCACCGCCTGGCTGAGAAACACTTTTTAAAATGTTTAATCCCCAGCATTGAAAAAATACATTGTCCAGCCACCCCACTTTCAGCAATCATCACTTGTTTAACCTGGAGCCACCAACACTAAGGCAAAGCCTACAAAGGATAAAATGATTACAACTTTCTGAAGGCTGAGATAAAGGACTGAATTATTCTTTAGCAAGAACGTCTTTTTAACTCAGTTTTAAGACATTATACTATTTACATTTACAAGACTGTAGTATAGTACAAACATAACCTTTATATGCATGGAAAAATTATAAACTTCATACAGGAAACTTCATTTTGATATTCACTTTACAGCAGTGGTCTGGAACCCAATCCAGCATCTGAGGTGTGTCTTTTGTCCTATTGACTTGCCATTTCTGTTGTTTTCACATGACATGACAGCATTTAGAGATGCTCTAAAGAACATACTATATGGCAGGCATATTCGCGCTTGCCTCCATTGTGGAATAGGAACCTGATGCATTGCCAGCTTTCCTTTTGGTAATCAAGATCCACCATCATAGCCAACATAGTAACCCCCTTCACTGCTGTGTATGCAGAAGCACAAGGGCCTAAAAGTAATTGCCTTGGCTTCTGGTTCAATGAAAACATTGTATCTCCTGAAAGAAGCATTCTACTCTTTGGAACTAAGACCTCTGGACCAGAAATCATAAGGTCACTGTGATGCTTAATATTGATCCTCAACCTGATGTGATTTGGAAACAACTATGAGCCAGGCCTCTGGAAAGGTTTCTAAGGGAATTTCAAGAAAGATTTTACTGGGAAGGGAGGGCGGGACCTTCCCCCAGAGTGGGTAGCACCTTCCGGTAGGTGGCCAAGATGTTAAGAGGTCTGAGGGAAAAGCAGTGTTGCTTGCCTGACTACCTTCGCTTCTTGCTGCCAAGTAATCTATCATTATTGTTGCTGCTTGACACTGCTGCCACTGCTGCCACTGCCACCTCCACTGCTGCCACTGCTGCCACTGCCACCTCCACTGCTGCCACTGCTGCCACTGCCACTACTACCATCTTTTCTGACATCATATCCCAGCCTTCCAATGCACACTGAAGACCAGCAACTCTCCAGGAATCTTTCAGATCTTCCGTGCCAGATTGAGACTACTCTGTGAGTTTGAAGGCAGCCTGGTTTACAGAGTTTTAAGACAGCCAGAGCTATACAGAGAAACCCTGTCTCAAAAAACAAAAGGAAAAAGAGTAAAATCTATGTACTTCTTTGTATCGCTCTGTACCTCCCTAACCAGAGTCACTACTGCTTCTCACATAAATTATTACAACAGCCTCATAAAATGATCTTACCTACACTTGTGGTTCATTTTCCACACACACTCAGAGTGATCTTTTAGAAATTTAGATCAATTGTGCATACACATCACATTTTCTTTAGTCAGCAATGATAAACATTTAATTTTTAATTCATTATTTGTGCATGTGAGCACACACACATGCCATGATGTGCACACAGTCAGGCAACAATTTTCAGGAGTTGGTCCTCTCATTCCACATTTCTGTGTATTTCAGGGATCAAATTCAGGTCATGTATGCATATATGTATCAGAGTATCACACAGTACCTCAGAGATATGTAAAGTTAATATTTGTAATTCAAATAATATAAATAATATTTAGACTTGTGATGGTACACACCTGTAGTTCCAATTCTGGGGAAGGCTGAGGCAGGAGGTTCACCCGGAGCTGAGGATTTAGAGATCAGCCTAGACAATACAGTGAGACACTGTTACAAATAAAAGAAAAAATAAGGGCTGAGGATGCAAATCAGTGGTCAAGTGCTTGCCTAGCATGTACAATGTGTTCAATTCCCAGCACCGTGTTCAATTCCCAGCACTGAAAAGAAGGAAAAGACACTAAAGTTAGCATGATGATACACACCTGAACCTCAGCTCAGCACTTGGGAGACTCAGGCATCAAGATCAAGGAGAACTTGGGATGTATACATAGTGAGTGCCGGGCCTACTGGGGCTTCATAGTAAAACCATGTTTCAACAACCCCCTCCAAAAGAGACTAGCATGGTGGCACATGGCTGTAACCTCATTATTTAGAAGGTAGAGGCAGAAAGATCAGGAGTTCAGAGTAACCCTCTGGCTACACAAGTTTAAGGCCAGCCTGAAATACAGGAAACCCTATTTCAAAAGGGAAAGCACTCCCTGGAAAGCCACTAGCCACACCAGCTAAGGAATCAGGTATACAATTTTCACTCTCCCTCCTGCCCCCAATTCCAACCCTCCAGTCATATCCCCAGCTTTGTAGCAGATCCACCTGCTATGGCCTCTCCTTCTTCCTTCTTCTTTGCCCCTATTCTTAGGGGTCTCCAGTGAACCTGATGGCACACCCAGTATTCTTCCTTTCTGTAGATTCTCTCAGTGCCTCATGCATCTTTTACCCCACCCCCATTCCTTAGTGTTAGCTAGAATATGTTCTACCCAGGACCTCCAGTGGCCACACATGGCGGGATCTTAGAAGCATTCCCTACCAAGAAATCCATAGCCATCACAACCTCCTAGGAACCAAAAAGGGCAATAGCAACCAATGAACAGAACACCCACCTAACCAAGACAAGGCCAGATATCAGCACCTAGAGTTACAGTCATCCCAAACACAGACATCATCATAAAAAGACCATCAATACCAAAGAACACAATCTGTCTCTGCTAGAGCTCAGCAACCCTACTACAGTAGGCCCTAAGAAATGCACTATAACTAAAGTACAAGGCAAGGACTTCAAAATAGCTTTACGAATATGCTCAAGGTCCTTAAAGAGGATATGAATAAATCCCTTAAAGAAATCTATGAAAACACAAACTGGAATGAAATGAAGAAAACAGTTCAAGATGTGAAAGTGGAAATAGAATCATTAAAGAAAACCCAAACTGAGGGAAAACAAGACATGAAAAATTTATGAACTCAATCAGGAACTTCAGAGTCAAGCTTCACCAACAGAATGCAAGAGATAAAAGACAGAATCTCAGGCATTTAAGACAAGATAGAAGAAATGGATACCTCTGTCAAAGAAAATGTTAAGTCAAAAAAAAAAAAGAAAGAAAAATCCAGGCACAAAAAAATCTAGGAAATGTGGGACGCTATGAAAAGACCAAATCTATGAATAATAGGAACAGAGGAAGAGGAAACCCACAGCAGAGGCTCAGAAAACACAATCTAAAGAAGGAGGTGCCTGTCAAGTTACAAGAAGCATAAAACACCGAATATACTGGACCAGAAAAGAAACTCCCCATAACACATGTCTTAGTTGGGGTTTCTATAAAGGAAAACATTTCATTGACATGGCAGCTTACAGTTTCAGAGGTTCAGTCCATTATCATCATGGCAGGGAACATGGCCATGTTCAGGCAGACAAGGTGCTGGCTACATCTTGATCAGAAGGCAACAGAAAGTGAACTGAGTGTCACACTGAGCAAAACTTGAGCAAAAGAGACCTCAAAGCCCAAACCCACTGTGACACATTTCCTCCAACAAGGCCACACCTCCTAATAGTGCCATTCCCTTTCGGGGCCATTTTCTTTAAAAACTCCACAACACATAATAATCAAAATACTAAATGCACAGAACAAAGAAAGAATATTAAAAGCTGCAAGGGAAAAAGATCAAATAACATATAAAGGAAGACCTATTAGAATAACAACTTACTTCTCAATGGAGACTCTAAAAGCCACAAGGACTGGACAGATGTTCTACAAACTATAAGAAACCACAGGTGCCAGCCCAGACTACTATACCAAGTGAAATTTTCAATCACAATAGATACAGAAAGAAAGACATTCTACAATAAAACCAAACAATATCTATCTACAAATCCATCTCCACAGGAAGCACTTGAAGGAAACGTCAACCTGAGAAGGTTAACCACACTCAATAAAACACTGGGAATAAATAATCTCAAACCAACAAATATAAATTGGGGAGGGTTTGTGCACACCACAACAACAAAATGAGAGGAATTGACAAACAGTACTCATTGATATCTCACATCAGTGATCTCAGTTCCCCAATGAAAATACACAGATGAACAGAATAATTGTGAAAACTGGATCCATCTTTCTGCTGTATCCAAGAAACATACCTTAACATCAAGGATAGACATCATCTTGGAATAAAGGGTTAGAAAAAAGATATTCCAAGAAAATGGACTTAAGAAGTAGCCATTTTAATATCTGACAAAATAGACTTCAAACCAAAACTAATCAGAAGAGATGAGAAGGACACTACATAACTCATCGAAGGAAAAATCCACCAAAAGGACATTGCAATTCCTAACATCTATGCCTTAAATACAAAGGCACCCAAGTTCATAAAAGAAACACTACTACAGCGTAAATCACATACTGACCCTCATACAGTGTTAGTGGGAGACTTCAATACCCCACTCTCACCAATAGAGAGGTCATCCAGACAAAAGCAAAACAAATAAATGTTGGAGCTAATTGATATCATAAACTAAATGGACCTAACAGATATTTACAGAACATTTCATCCAAACACAAAATAATATACCTTCTTCTATGCACTTCATGGAACTTTCTCCAAAATTGACCATATACTTGGACACAAAGCCTAGTGTCAACAGATATAAGAAAATTGAAATAACATTCTGCGTCCTATCAGAATACCACAGACTAAAGCTGGATTTCAACAACAACAGAAACAACAGAAAGCTTACAAACTCATGGAAATGAAAAACTCTCTACTGAATGAAAATAAATGGATCAAGACAGAAATTAGAAAAGAAATTAAAAACTTTCTATAATTGAAGGAAAATGAATACACAACATACCCAAACCTATGGGACACAATGAAGGCAGTTTTAAGAGGAAAGTCCATAGCACCAAGTGCCTACATAAAATAATTGGCGAGATCTCATACTAGCAATTTAGCAGCACACCTGAAAGCTCTAGAACAAAAAGAAAAAATAACACCTCCAAACAGTAGATGGCAAGAAATAATCAAACTGAAGGCTGAAATCAATAAAAATAGAAACAAAAACATACAATGAATCAATGAAACAGTTGTTTCTTTGAGATATCCAATAATATTGACAAATATTTACATAAATTAACTAAAAGACAGAGACTCTCCAAATTACCAAAATTAGGTAAGGAAAGGAGGGCCGGGTGGTGGTGGCACACACCTTTAGTCCTAGCACTCGGGAGGCAGAGCCAGGCGGATCTCTGTGAGTTCGAGGCCAGCCTGGTCTACAGAGGGAGATCCAGGACAGGTACCAAAACTACACAGAGAAACCTTGTCTAGAAAAGAAAGAAAGAAAGAAAGAAAGAAAGAAAGAAAGAAAGAAAGAAAGAAAGAAAGAAAGAAAGAAAGAAAGAAAGAAAGAAAGAAAGAGAAAGAAAGAAAGAAAGAAAGAAAGAAAGAAAGAAAGAAAGAAAGAAAGAAAGAAAGAAAGAAAGGGAGGACCTGGTGTTGGGATTTAGCTCAGTGGTAGAGCGCTTGCCTAGCAAGCTCAAGGCCCTGGGTTTGGTCCTCAGCTCCAGAAAAAAAAAGAAAAGAAAAGAAAGGGAGGACCTAACAACAGATACCAAAGAAATCTAGAGAATTATAAGAACACACTTTAAAAAACTTTACTCCACCAAATTGGAAAATATAAAAAAATTATCATTTTCTTGATATATACCACCTACCAAAGTTAAATCAAGATCACATAAGCTATTTAAACAGATCTATAGCCCCTAGTGGAACAGAAGCAGCCATTAAAAGTCTCTCAGCCAAAAAAGAAAAAAAAAACCCAGGGTCAGATGGTTTGGGGTCAGAATTCTACCAGAGTTACAAAAAAGAATTAATGCTAATACTCTTCAGATTTTTCCACAAAACAGAAACAGAAGGAACATTGCCAAATTCATTCTATGAGGTTACAGTTACCCTCATATCCAGACCACATAAAGACCCAACAAAGAAAGAGAATTATAGACCAATTTCCCTTATGAACATAGATGCAAAAACACTCAATAAAATACTTGCAAACTGATTCTAAAAACACATCAAAAAGATCATCCAACATGATCAAGTCAGCTTCATCCCAGAGATGATTCCCAACATATGAGAATCAATAAATGTAATCCACCAAATATACAGACTGAAAGACATGGTCATCTCATTGGATGCAGAAAAGGCCTTTGACAAAATTCAACACTGCTTCATAATAAAAGTCCTGGAGAGATTATGAATAAAAGGGACAAACCTCAACATAATAAAGGCAGTTACAACATGCCCATAGCCAACATCAACTTACACGGAAAAGAAACTCAAAGCAATTCCACTACAAGCAGGAGCAAGACAAGTTGTCTGTTCTCTCCATACCTATTCAATATAATACTTGAAGTCTTAGCTAGAGCAATAAGATATCTGAAAGCTGCCAAGGGAATACAAATAAGAAGGAAAGAAGTCAAAGTATCGTTATTTGCAGATGATACGATAGTATATGTAAGTGACCCTAAAAATTCCACCAGGAAACTCCTACAACTGATAAATACTTTCAGGAAAGTATCTGTATATTAGCTCACAAGAATTAACACACAAGAATCAGTAGCCCTCCTATATACAAATGATAAAGAGACTGAGAAAGAAATCATGGAAACAACACCCTTCACAATAGCCACAAGTAATATAAAATATCTTGGGGTAACTCTAACTAAGCAAGTGAAAGACTTGTATGACAAAAACTTCAAGTCTTCGAAGAAAGAAATTGAAGAAGATATCTGAAGATGGAAAGATCCTCCATGCTCATAGATGGGTAAGATTAATATAGTAAAAATGGTCATCCTACCAAAAGTAATCTACAGATTCAATGCAATCACTGTTAAAATTTCAATATAATTTCTCCTTTCTTTCTTTCTTTCTTTCTTTCTTTCTTTCTTTCTTTCTTTCTTTCTTTCTTTCTTTCATTCATTCTTTCTTCCTTCCTTCCTTTCTTTCATTCTTTCTCTCTTTCTTTTTTCTTTCTTTCTTTCTTTCTTTCTTTCTTTCTTTCTTTCTTTCTTTCTTTCTTTCTTTTTTTGGTTTTTCTGTATCCTTGGCTATCCTGGAACTCACTCTGTGGACTAGGTTGGCCTCTAACTCACAGAGATCCACCTGCCTCTGTCTCTCAAGTGCTGGGATTAAAGGTGTGCACCACCACCTGGCTCCACAATTTCTTACATAAGTTGAAAGGACAATTTTCAGCTTCATTTAGAAACACAAAAAACCCAGGAGAGCTAAAACAATTCTGAATAATAAAAGAACTACTGGAGTTATTGCCATCCCTGATCTCAAATTGTAATGCAGAGCTACAGTAATAAAAAAAATCATGGTATTGGCACAAAAACAGACAAGTTGATCAATGAACTCAAATTGAAGACTCAGGCACAAACCCACACACCTATGGACACTTGATTTTTTTTTATAAAGAAGCCAGAAATACACACTGGAAAAAAGACAGCATATTCAAAAATGGTGCTGGTCAAACTGGATGGCTTTGTGTAGAAAAATCCAAATAGAGCTATACTTACCACCTTGCACAAAACTCAAGTCCAATTGGATCAAAGACCTCAACATAAATCTAGATACAGAACCTGAGAGAAGAGAAAGTAGGGAATCCCTTGAACTCATTGACACAGGAAAAGACTTCCTGAACAGAACATCAATAGCACAGGCACTAAGATCAGCAATTAATAAATGGGACCTCATGAAACTGAAAAGCCCCAGTATGCCAAAGGATACCAGCATTTGGACTAAGTGGCAGGCTACACAATGAGAAAAGATTTTCACCAACTCCACATATATAGAGCTGATATATAAAATATATAAAGATCTTTTAAGAGGGGGTATCAAGAAAATAACCCAATTTAAAAACGAGATACAGAGAATTCTCAATAGAGGAAACTAAAATGGCTGAGAAACAAAGAAATTTTCAACATACTTAGTCATCAGGGAAATGCAAGTCAAAACTACTTTGAGATTTCATCTTACACCAGTCAGAATGGCTAGGATCAATAAAACAAATTACGCCTGATGCTGTCAAGGATGTGGAATAAGGGGAACATTCATCCATTGCTAGTGGGGGTGCAAACTCATACAGAACTATGGAAATCAGTGTGGCAGTTCCTCAGGAATCTGGGGATCAATCTACCTTAAGACCCACTTATACCACTCTTGGGCAAATATCCAAAGGACACTGCATAGACACTACTGCAGAGATACTTGCTAAACTGTGTTCATTGCTGCTCTATTCATAATAGCCAGAAATTAGAAATAACCTAGAGGCCACTAATGGATGAATAAATAAAGAAAATGTAGTTCATTTACCCAATGGAATATTACTCAGCAGTTAAAAGAAAGGAGCCAGGCGGTGGTGGTGCACACCTTTAATTCCAGCACTTAGGAGGCAGAGGCAGGTGGATCTTTGAGTTCAAGGCCAGGCTGGTCTACAGAGTGAGTTCCAGGACAGCTAGGGCTACACAGAGAAACCCTGTCTTGGAAAAAAAAAAAGCAATGCTGAAATTCATAGGTAAATGCTAGGGGGAAAAATCATCCTTAGTGAAGTAACTCACACCCCAAAAGACAAATACTGTATGTATGCTTATACGTAGATGTTAGCTGTTAAGTCTTTGATAAGCAGGCTACAATCTATTTAACCACAGAAGTTAGGTAGAGAGTAGGGGACTAGGGTGAAAGAAAGGATATCCCTACGAAGGGAAAACAGAACAAATCGTTATGGGTGGACAAGGTGGGGGGACTGGATCTGGAAGATCAAATGGAAGGATATAGGAGGGTGAGGGAAGGAATACCTGGAGGGACAGCTAAAACTTAGGGTCTTTTGAGGGATATGAAGACTTAATACAGTTGAAGCTTCCTAAAATATATACATGTATAAAGGCAATCTAAATCTAAAATAAATTACTAAATAATGGGAGAGATGGAGCCCCAGAGCGGTGGTTGCACTCAGCAACTCAGGAGGCAGAGCCAGGAGGATCTCTGTGAGTTCAAGGCCAGCCTGGTCTACATAGTGAGTTCCAGGTATGTCGGGACTATAGAGAGAAACTCTTTCTCAGGAACAACAAGGTGAACATTACCACACCATGCTACATCTGGTGCCCAACATGGGACAAGAAAACCCCTGTTCAGAGTCTGACTGGAGCTGAACTGTTCAGACTAAGGAATACAATGTTCATGGTATGAATTCACGAAAAAGCTGCTTGCCTGTGGCCGTTTGGGCCCCCGCTCAGACCTGAGCTACCCTCAGCCGGTTGTGGTGGAGTACACTGGTAGGATTTGCTGAAGGAGGGAGAGGCAGGAAGATCCCAAGTTTGAGGCTGGCCTAGTAGGCTTGTTAAGGAGAAGCTTCAGCCTGGCCGAGCCACAAACATTTGCGGTGGGACCATGGAGGCAGCGGCTGCTGCTCCGAGTTGCTGCCTCCTTTCTCATCGTGTTGGTGACTGCGGTGACGCTGCTACCTGGGATGAAGGGTTTACTGCTGATTGTTCAGAAAAGAATTGCCAGGACCATTGTGTTACAAGAAAGCATCAGCAAAGGTCAGTTTGGAAAAGTTTGGCAAGACAAATGGTGGGGAGAAATTGCTGTGAAGACTTTCTCTTCTAGGGAAGAACACTCATGGTTCTGAGAGACAGACATTTATCAGACTGTGATTGCTCCAAACCACAGAGGAAGCACCAAAAAAAAATTCTACAGGAACCATGGCCACGCCTAACTTTGAAATCTTCAAAAGGATGATGGAACCCCACAATGAGGATTCCACATGGACTATGGTAAAGCAATTAAACTGATTAACACCACTAAAAGATCAACTTTGGACTACAAACTACTCAGGACAATTTCGAGATGGCTAACTGAGATGATCCAGCCTGACAGACTACTCAAACAAGGACTTGAAACAAGCCCTGTACTTTCCCATTATGCAGAGACTGGACAAATGATACAAGACTTGACAATTAACCCAAATTTTTTTCAGGATTCCCTAAAGATGTCTTCTCCCCTAGAAAGCAGGAAGTAATTTTAAGAAAATGACGTCCACATTCTCAAGATGTGGGACGGGAGGTTTTGGTTGTTTAATGAGTTATGGATATTGTCATTGTTTATGATGGTTGGTTACAAGTTGTTAATTGTTAATGGTCAGGAAAAAAGCTGAATGAGGAGATTAGATTCAGAGTTTTTGTTTGAAAAAAAAGAAAAAGAAAAAAGAGAATATAGATATGAGGTAGATCATTGAATCTACTCTGAGGAAAAAAGATAAAGAAATAATAGGATAAATGGGTAGATCATTGAATCTACTCTAAAAAGCAAAAGGGGAAGATATAAAAATGACAAAAAGTAGATTATTGAATCTATTATGAAAAGAAAAATAGAGAATATAGATATGATAAGATAAAAAGGGAGATTATTGAATCTACTTTTATAAAGGAACTATTTGTTTTAAATAGGATAAGTAATGAAAATTTTTTGTCTGAATTTGTCAAATGTTAATGGACTGGACATTGTTATATATTAATGGAATTTTTCATCTGAATCTGTCAAATGTTAACGGACTAGACATTGTTAATGTAATTCTTGACTGTATATATTATATATACTTATTGGATATAGTTTTTCTTGTATTAGTTATAAGCTTTTTAAATTTTAGACAAAAAAAGGGGAAATATGATGATATGGTATTCCCCAATATATCATGCACCCTAATAAATTTATCTGGGGTCAGAGAACAGAACAGCCACTAGACAGACATAGAGGCCAGAAAATGGTGGCACTCACACCTTTAATCCTAGCCTTCTGGAGGCAGAGATCCATCTGTATCTCTGCGAGTTTAAAACCACACTGGAAACAGCCAGGCATGGTGATTCATGCCTTTAATCCCACAAAGTGAGCCTTTAATCCCAGGAAGTGATGGCAGAAAGCAGAAAGGTATATAAGGCGTGAGGACCAGGAACTAGGGTCAGTTAAGCTTTTAGGCTTTTGAGCAGCAGTTCAGCTGAGATCTATTTGGATGAGGACATAGAAGCTTCCAGTCTGAGGAAACAGGATCAGCTGAGGAATTGGCGAGGTGAGGTTAGCTGTGGCTTGTTCTGCTTCTCTGATCTTTCAGTGTTCACCCCAATACCTGGCATCAGGTTTGATTTTATTAATAAGAACTTTAAAGATTCGTACTACACATGTTTCATCACCAAATGAAGCTTCCAGTACCCGGAATGGGTTACATCTAATCAAGTTGTTGGCTAAAGGGGTCCCATGAGAACCCCTAAACAATCCTAGCTTTTGCCAAAGTTGTTAGCTGCTCTCCACAAACTGACAGTAAAGCCCTATTTATTGCTGAAGAAAAACACCTATGTAACTCATCAAACATGGAGAAATGGAGCTGCTACCTATGGAGAGCCTTCATCCCTACTGCTAGTATTCAGGGGACTGGAAGGACTCTTGCTACCAAAGTAGAAAGGTAAACACCAACCCAGCTACAAACCGTTCTATCTACAATGTTGACCTGCCCACAAGATGTACCAGTGCAATGGAGGCACAAAACTTTTAACAGTAGTCAATATCTAATTGAATTTAAGGCTCACTCCATGAGATGGACCCCATTCCTGAAATTGTTTGGGTGACCAAGAACCTGAGACTAGATGATAGCCTAGGAACCTAGGGAAAAACCAAATACTACTGTTCTGCTAAAGGAACGTAGCAATAAAATAACTCCCAATGACATCCCGCTATACTCATAGATCAGTGCCTTGCTCAGCCATCATCAGAGAAGCTTCCTCCTGCAGCATTTGGGAACAAATACAGAGACCCACGGCCAGACAATATGCAGATAGTGAGTGACCTTGGAACACTAAATGAGATGTTTCCTTTAAACCCTGCTCCTTGGGGCTCAGGGAACCCTGCAGAAGAGGAACTGAAAAGATTGTAAGAGCCAAAGGGGATGGAGGACACTAAGGAATCAGGCCTTCTAGACACAGCAGGACTGACACACATGTGAATTCACAGGGACTGTGGCAGCACGCACCGGGCCTGCACAGTTCTAAGCCAGATGGGGTCCCAGCACTGAGAGGGGAAGGGGACACATGCTCCTATCTATAAACCAAAAGCCATTTCCAATTGATAACCATTCGATAAGAGTTCATTTTCTCCGGTGAAGTCTCACTGGGTATACAAACCACACTTAAGGGCAGGTCTCATGCCCAACAGTAGTTGGCCAACACAAAAAGAACGAACTCTGTGGCCAATTTGGAGGTTCTTTGTCTCAGAAGGTTTTGTCAGGACTTCTGTTTGTTTGTTTTTACCTTTCAGGTCCTTTATGTGTATATTATGGCTTCCAGTTTTGTGTTTTAAAGGGACTAGTGTGTGTCTCTGCATCTGTAAGTGTTTCTTGTGCTTTTTTCTTTGGCTCTTTTTCTTCTACTTGTTTGTTTGTTTTGTCCTATTCTGATTTGTTTGCTTTCGTTTTATCTTATTTTATTATTGTTCTTTAGAAGCCTGTTTGTTTTATAAGGAGGAGGAGAAAAGTGGTGGATGCAGATAGGAGGGGAGATGGGAGGATCTGGGAGGTGTTAGGGAAGGGAAACCCACAATCAGAATATATTGTACAAAAAAATATATTTTCGGGGCTGGAGAAATGGCTCAGCAGTTAAGAGCACTGGCTGCTCTTCCAGAGAATCCAGGTTCAATTCCCAGAACTCACATGGCAGCTCACACCTGTCTGTAACTCCAGTTCCAGGGGATCTGACACCCTCATACAGACATACATGCAGGCAAAACAACAATGAACAGTAAATAAAAATAAATTATAAAAAAAGAAAAACAATATCAACAAAAGAAAAAAAACAAAAACTGAAGAAAGGAGGAAAAAAGAAGCTGAGTGTGAGGTACATGCCCATAATCTTAACACTTCAAAGGCCCAGGCAGGAGGATCTTGGTGTAAGACCAGCCTAGCCTAAATAGTGAGACTCTGTCTAAAAACAAAACAAGAACAGATCTGGGCTGACCAGATGGTTCAGCGAGCAAAACACTTGCCACTAAGCCTGACCGAAGGATCTGCATTTCAATACCTAGAATCCACATGATGGAAGGAGAGAACCAGCACATAATCCGAGGAGCACCATTTAACCAACACCCTCCTCTCTCTCTCTCTCTCTCTCTCTCTCTCTCTCTCTCTCTCTCTCTCTCTCTCTCTCTCTCTCATATATATATATATATATTTATATTTATAAATATATATATATATATATTTAATAAAGGAAATGACTAAAACAGCTGTAGCAATATGAGCAAAATATATGAATCAACACTCAGAATAAAGTACAGCAATCTGGCTTTCATATAGTTGAAAAAGGACACAAAATCATAATAAAATAAATGTAATTGCAAACTATCGAGGAATAGACATTTTTGGCCTTTCAAGTATGTGTTTGGTGACTTTTTCCCCTTTTTTATTTTTCTTTTTTGAGACAAGTGCTTACCCAGGATGGCCTTGATCTTTCAGCCTCAGCTTCCCAACGGCTGGGCTTACAGGGACACACCATTGTGCTCAGCCAGATATACAAAGGTTTTTTTTTAACATAACAATATGCTGTATTATGAGAGTGTAAGAAAACTGACGCTGTGTGTTGGCATTGAGCACATAATCCTAACAGTGTTCAGTGTGATAATATCTAAAACAAAGTTAAGTGACATATCCAGGACCCAGAGACACCTAAAGATAAATTCTTTTTTTGTTGTTGTTTTGGGGGGTCTTGTTTTGGTTTGGTTTGGTTTGTGCTTTGTGTTTTTGTTTTTGTTTGGGTTTTTTGTTTTTGGGTTTGTTTGTTTGTTTGTTTTTTTTTTGAGACAGGGTCTCTCTATGTAGCTCTGGCTGTCCTGGAACTCACTCTGTGGACCAGGCTAGCCTCAAACTCACAGAGGTCTGCCTGCCTCTGCCTCCCAAGTGCTGGGATTGAAGGCATGCACCAGCCGCCACCGCCGCCGCCGCTACCACCACCACCTGGCTAAAGATAAGTTCTATTGTGCTCATTTTTTTGTTTTTTTGTTTGTTTGTTTTTATTTGTTTGTTTTTCTCTTGGGGGAGCTTTGTTTGTTTGGCTATGTAACCTTGGCAGACCTGGAATTTGCTCTGTAGCCCAGGCTGGCCTCAAACTCACAGAGGCCACCTGCCTCTGCCTCCCAAATGCTGGGATTAAAGATGCACACTGCCACTCCCCTGTTTTGTGCTGCACTGTTAACAGTGGCAAAAGATTGAAAATAAGTACCATAAAAGCCCAATTAAGTACAATTTCATATTCTCCTTATACAGAATACAACATAGCTATCAAAAACAGTCGAACAAGTGATGGCTCAGTGGCTGAGAGTTTGGATCCTAGCACCTGTGTGGCAAGCCAGTGTCCTCACAAACACTTGTAACCCCAGCTCCAAGTGGGACAGAGACATCTATGAAAGAATCTTCCAAAAACATCCAACCTTTAAAAAAATGTTTAAGCTAAACTTTCCGTGTACTAAAACGTGGCAATTGATTTAGCTATTCTACCAATGGGCATTTAGGTTTCTAGTATTTGACAACTGTCAACAAAGATTTTCTGTCTCTCTACAACACATCTTTATTTTTAATCGTATAGAACATGATTCCAGACACTCCAGTTTATCTCGCTCTTCCCGTTCTATTCCCCTGCAGACTGTGCTCTGGCAGGTGAAGGCTGACTGGGCCTTTGTGTTAACTGCACATATTGTAATGTTCTTTACTTCACTCTGAAACGCAACCATTGTCAAAGAGAGCTAACTGGCTGGCTTGCCTTGCTTCGGATGCCCTTTCCTCTACCAGAAGTTCTTGAATTGGTTCTGACTGTTCCTCAGGTAGACCTTGATCCTGGTTGTCAATTCCAAAGGTCCAAAAGGTGGTGGGCTTTATGAGAAAGCACATCAAGAAGCGTGAAAGCCAGAAATACACAAGGAATGTGGCTTCGTTTAGAACTGAAGTGGCGGGGAGGGGGGAGCAATAAATTACAGCAAATCCAAAGGAAAACATCGGAACAGAAAATGTGCTAAAAAAAAAGACTGTGGCAGTAATGCTTTGGCCTTGAGAATCTGGTTGGCACAGCAACAGCTTAAGGACCTTGGCAGCAGGCAGAGCAGCTACAGTGTATTTTAAATGAACAGAGAACCACAGCCCAGGAGACTGCTTTAGCTTTAGAAATGTCAGAAGGCAAACCAAAGGATTATGTGGAAATAAAAGTACACAAGGCTTAAGATCTTAGAAGTTGAAAGGGAATAGAGGAATATGCCCCAAAAGATGGCCCTAAGTCTGAAAGCAACATGTGTGTACATAGAGATCACTGTATTATTGTCGCTGTCAAAATATTACAGGTGTATTTATTACATAATTATTTAAATGTATTTATGCACATTTAAGGCCAACGAATGATGTTTTGGTAGGAACTAAGAAAAGAAGACTATATTGTCCTGTTATTGGGTCCAGGAGGGGTAATTCTGACTCAAACTTAATGGAAAATAAAGGAAACAAGAAAAAGAAACTGTAAACTAGAATGACTTTCCATTCCTTCCAACAAGGAAACCCAGATTCAAAAGATTTTGAGGTGCCCTCTGAAAACCACAAAAGGTGACAATAATAATATCTTGCAGGCATAGTGGAGCACTCCTGTAACCTCAGAACTTGAGAAATGGAGGCAAGAAAGTCAAGAGTTCAAGGACATCCTCAGCTATCTAGCAAGTTTGAGACAAGCCTCGGCTATGTGAGACTCTGTTTCAAAACTCAAACCATAACCAGGCATGATTGCACATGCCTTTAATCCTAGCTTTCAGGAAACAGAAGCAGCAGGTCATATCTGTGAGTTTGAGAGCACTGCAAGTTCCAGGCCACTCAGGGCCATACAGAGAGACCCTGTCTTTTTAAATCAATAATAATAATAATAAACAAAAGCAGACTACCCAACTTCCCTGCATGACTAACTACAAAACACTCAGAAAGACCCTTAAGAGGCTGAGTGGCTATGAGCAACTGCTGTTCAGCCTGACAACCTAATTTAAATTAATTCCTGGAACCAGAAGGCCTTTATGGTGCACACCTTTAATCCCAGCACTCAGGAGGCAGAGGCAGAGGCAGGTGGATCTCTGTGAGTTCAAGGCCAGCCTGGTCTACAAAACAAGTTTCAGTACAGCCAAGGCTGTAAAACCTGTCTCGAAAAACTGATAATAATAATAATGATAATTAGTAGTAGTAGTAGTAGTAGTAGTAGTAGTAGTAGTATTCCTGGAACCCACATAGGAAAAGGAGCAAACCAACACTTGCAAGTTGTCCCCTGACCTCCACATATGTACTGTGGTACATATAGACACACACACACACACACACACACACACACACACACACACACACGCTGGGGAGTGGAGAAAATATTTTTAATTTCAGAAAAAAATACTTTAAATGGAAAGAGACTATGATGAGCAGCTTAAGAGACAGCAGGCATTTTTAGTGAGCTTTAAGTGATGCTAGGCTTGTCCTTTGGGCAACAGGATAAGCTGGGTCAGGAAGGAAGAGACCCATGATTCAGAGAGTCAACTCTCAGGGAAGGGGATGAAAGAAACTCACTTAAGCAGAATTTTAACATCTGTGAGTCAGCTCTGTGTTACAGGAAGGAATGATGCAGATACCTCCCAGAAGAAAGATACTCTGCATACGAATGTGAAAATGGTCAAAGATGTTTGTTTCAGAATGGTGGATGCTTTCAGGAGTTCCAAAACTTATTTTATTTGTAGTTCTCACTGTGAGAAGCCCCCCATAAGGCAAAACCTGAGGGATTTTTTTTAAAGAAAACTAACGTCAGGAGCCGGTTGTTGCTCATTCCAGTACTCAGGAGGCAGAGGCAACAGGACCACTGCAAGTTCCCTATCTCAAAAGCGATAATAACAAATCAGAAATAAAGAGGAAGGAGAAAAATAAGCAACAAACAGTGCTGGCCTTTCACAGGTAGAAAAACAAGCAACAACAAAAAAGGACCTTAAATAAATATGGACGAAAGAAGAAAACGAACATTTAAAATCATGTTCTACCATTGGTGCTTTTGTAGCTCAGTCCACACCAATAGTCATACCCTCAGCCACATCTTGTTTCCCCAGAGTCTGCTTTCTTTTTTTCTCTAATCTTCTAGGGCTTGGCTAACCTGTAGTACAACATTCTTTTGGCTAAAGACAGAAGCATCAACAACCGCTCTAGTTCAGGAATGTGTTGAGGGTGCTTTACTTGTAGGTCATGTGGGGGGTGCGGGGGGGGGGGAATTGATGGATCCATTTTAACCAGGAGGTTTTAGAGAACTCAGGAATCTCCAGCACTGGCGGCAGCGCACGCCTTTATTCCCAGCACTCGGGAGGCAGAGGCAGGTGAATCTCTGAGTTCAAGGCCAGCCTGGACTACAGAGCAAGTTCCGGGACAGCCAGAGCTGTTACACAGAGAAACCTTGTCTCAAAAAAAATCTCCAGCATTAACAGCAGTCACCACAGGACAGAATAAATCCTCTGAGATCTTCATGGGGACACATGCACAGAGTTAAGTAGGCATTGGAGACTATGAGGAATGCTGAGCCATAAATTTTACATGGAGAGCAACAAGTTATAGATTTTCTTACAGGAGGAAATCTTTTCAGTTTGTAGGAATGCATGGGTCAAAGGCTAGGCATGGTGGCATATGCGTGTAATCCCAGCATTTAGGATGTGGAGGCAGGAGGATGGCTATAAGTATGAAGTACCTGGCCAGGCAGGGCTGCATAATGAGACCCTGTCTTAAGCAACCAAAAAATGGAAATAAAGATTTCTTTAAATTCATAAGGTGAGTAATGAGGTAAAGAGGAGACCCATGGGGAATGACTAATTTAATGGGCCTCAGGGACTACTTCAACAAATGTCTAAATTCTACTAGAAGACAGGACATTAGCCTGTCCAAACCAGTAACCCAAGTCCAAAACTTAAGATCTGAGAATACGTATATGTATGGAAAAAGCTCCTTTCTATCTCCCAGGTCCTTATGAAGACATGCACTCATATCTACAGCTTCCTTCTTCACAATGGACATTAAACACAAAGATTGAATGAAAAAGGACCCCAACTTCCTCAACCCCATTCACTCTCTAAGAAAGACTCAGTGAAGGACTCACATTACTTAAGCTATATTCACTGATTAATGTGTTGGGAGGGTGTGTTAGTCAGCTTTCAGGCACTTTCACAGCAAAATGCCCCAGTGTGACAAAGATTAAATCCTAAAAGTCCATGTTTGGGAATGGGGGGACACTGATGGGAAGACGGCTTCCCCTGTGGTCTTCGTTTGCACATCAGCTGCGGCTTCCCTCAATAAGCAATGCACATTGCTGGCATCTCTATCCTCCACAGGTTACACCTGCAGCTGCAGCTTCAGGCCTCTAGTTCCGTGCATTGTCCTGTGAGCAGCTGCCTGCAGGGACTCTGAATCTATAACACGCAGTCGTACTTCCCAGGATTTCATTTGAAATCTCTCTGGAAGCCTCCATTTCCCCATAAGCCTTGCATCCACATCCTACCAAAGCCAGTGTTATGTGGACCGTGCCAAAGAGCTCTACCTGAGCTCACCTGAGCCCTAGTTACACTGGCCTCTGAGTGTCTAGCTAGCTAAACCTGGAAAATGATTCTGTGGGCATTCCTGAGCAATACAGGCATTGTGAGTGTTGGTTAAATCGGCGCTGCTTGTGGCTGGCCCCTGTCCGCGGTGGCCATGCCGGCAGAGGAAAGTGCTGATCAGAAGAATCACAAGCCATGGTTACCTTTTTAGAGCTTTATTGGGAGAGGGAGACAGAGAGAGAGAGAGAGAGAGAGAGAGAGAGAGAGAGAGAGAGAGAGAGAGAGAGAGAGAGAGAGAGAGAGAGAGAGAGAGAGGACAGACAGAAGGAGAGAACGAAAAGAGAGAAGGGGGCGCACAGAGGGCCCACCCTCTTTTTAGGCTGGGATGCCGTCGCAGCCTGGTGACGTATTTAAGGACAGAATCCTTACAGTGAGGCTATAAGAAAATATACACAGGGCCAGTTAGACAGCTCAGGGGACAAAGGGGCTTGCTGCCAAGCCTGACTACTTGAGTTTCCTCACCAGGACCCACATGGTGGAAAGAGTATTGACTCCTGCAACTATCTTCTGACTTCCACATAAGTACCCCACACACACACACATAATAAACAACTAACTAAATAAATGCAAAGACAGATTCTGGTCTGGCGGTCTTCAGAACGAATTTGCACTTCTATATCCCTAAGCCAGTGATAGCTGAGGCCTTGGCAATTGCTGAAGTAGAGACATTCTTCCTGTTTGTCCCAGCACAAAGTGCTGGCCTTCTTTTTCAGTATTAAGAATCTACACCTTTACGTGGACTTTTTTTCTAGTTGAGCTCTAAAATTTTCAAATACTTCTTTTTTTATTGTTGTTGTTATTGTCAATTCTCACTGTAAACATGGATAAAAGCAGCCAGCAATGTTCCTACTGAATCCTGTGTATTTTGCTGCCTTTCTAATCCCACCCACCAGTTACACTAGCTCACTACCTTTAAGCTTGGCTTCTCATTACAGTCTTTAAGGCACACATAAAATGTAGGTATAGTGTTTGTTTGTTGTTTGTTTGTTTGCTGTAGCATATGACAAGGGTGGCCTCTAGTCCAATTCCGAGTAGGGTCCACATTAGCATGGGCTGGACTATTCAGAATTCAGAATTCTGGTCATCAGAACCTACATCAGGTTCACCTGTTAAACTCTTTTTTTAAAAAGATTTATTTATTTATTATGTATACAGTGTTCTGCCTGCAGGCCAGAAGAGGGCACCAGATCTCATTACAGATGGTTGTGAGCCACTGTGTGGTTGCTGGGAATTGAACTCAGGACCTTTGGAAGAACAAGCAGTGCTCTTAACCTCTGAGCCATCTCTCCAGCCCCTAGCTGTTAAACTCTTATCACTAGCCTTTTCTGTCTTGCAATGCCAAACTCCTCATGCAAACCCAATTCCCAAAGCCCTTCTACATAGTCAGGCATTGTCTAGCAATAGCCTTGCAGTTTGGTACCATTCTCCTGTGCTACTTTTGCCTTGTTGTAACAAAATACTCGAAGTAACTAAATTTTCAGCTTTTTTACATTTGATTCTTTTACTTTGTGTGTGGCTAGGGGGAGTGGCATGTGCATGCCACGGGTGGACATCAGAGGAAAACTTGTGACAGTATGTTCTTTCCTTCTACTCTGTGGGATCTGGAGATGGAGCTTGGGCTGTCAGGCTTCACCACTGAATGAACTATTTCACTGGCTCTTTTTTTTCCCAAGACAGAGTTTCTCTGTGCAGCCCTGGCTGTACTAAAACTCACTCTGTAGACCAGGCTGGCCTCAAACCTGGAGATCAGTCTGCCTCTGCCTCCCAAGTGCTGGGATTAAAGGAGTGTGTCACTACCACCCTGCCCCTCACTGGCTCTTAAAGGCTCATTTTGGTTCATAGCTTTTAAAGTTCTGGTCAATGATCAAGTGCCCATATTTGCTTTGAATGAATCCATGGCAGTATTGGTAGGAGCACATGGTAGAGAGAAAACAAGTCCCACACAGCAAAGAGAAGAAGATGGACTGGGATCCTCTCTTTTAAGGGTGTTCCTTCAATAACATAAGAAATCTTAGAAGGCCCCCACTTCAAGACTCTACTGGCTCCCAACAATGCCACCCTGGGAATGAAGCTTCTAACACATGGACTCTAGGAGATGTGATGGTTAGTGTTGACTGTCAATTTGACAGGATATGGACTCACCTAAGAGACAAGACTGTATGCATACTTGTAGGAGATTATTTAAATTAAATTCACCTCTAGATATGCTCCTGGGGAATTATCTTGGCTGGGTTGATTTAGGTGGGAAAACCCACCCTAAGAGTGGGCATTAGCATTCTGCACTTGGGTCCTAGACCACATAAAAAGAGGTAACTAGCTGAGTGAGCACAAGCATTCTCTGCTCCCTGGGTGGGGGTGCAAGATGACCAGCTGCTTCTCTAAGCTATAGTCTCCTAGATTCCTAGCTGTCTTTATTTTTGAGTCTTTTACACATGTGTTCAGATACATAAGAGCTCTTACTAAGTCAGTGATCAATTGGCAAGAGACGATTAAGCCCTTTTTGGACGTTGGTCCTGAGTTGTCCTCTAATCTCTAACTCTACCACAGAATGGGACATTCATTCCACCAATCACAAAATGGCTTTTTTTCCAGCTACAGTCTCACTATGTAGCCTTGGCTGGCCTGGAACTCACTAAGTAGACCAGGCTGGCCTCTGACTATCATAGAGATCTTCCTGCCTCTGTCTCCCAAGTGTTGGGATTAAAAGCAGTGCACCAATATACACAGATCAAAGTGCTCTTTAATTACTATCTGTGGTGGTTTGAATGAGAACAGCCCCCATAGGCTCAGATATTTGAATGTCTGGTTCCCAGTTGGTGGAATTGTTTGGGAAGGATTAGAAGGTGTGACCTTGTTGGAGGAGGTGTGTCACTGGTGCTTTGAGGTTTCAAAAGCCTATGCCATTCCCAGTTAGCTTTCTGCTTCCTGCTTGTGAATTAGATGCAACCTCCCAGCTATAGCACCTCCAGCACCATGCCTGCCTACCTGTTGCCATGCTGCCCATCATGATGGTCATGGGTTCACCCACTGAAACAGTATGCAAACCCCCAATTGATTGTTTTCTATCATAAGTTGCCTTGGTCATGGTGTCTCTTCACAGCAGTAGAACAGTAACAGACACTCCCCATTCTTGTCTTTGTTGTGTAAGCCTCATCTATGAAAGTGGTGGTTTGAATGAGCTGTCCCCCATAAGTCTTTGGTATTTGAATACTTGATCCCCAATTGGTTTGGGGAGGGTTAGGACGTGAGGCCTTGCTGGAAGAAGTATGTCACTAGGGGCTTGCTTGGAAGTTTCAGAAGACTCACGTCATTCCCAGTGTGCTCTCTCTGCCTCCTGCTTGTAGATCTAGATGTGTGCTCTCAGCTGCTGCTTCGGCTACCTGCCACCATGCTGTCACTTGGCCATCATAAACTGTCACTGGAACCTCAAACACAATTAAACTCTGTCTTTTCTAAGTTGCCCTGGTCGTGATGTTTGATAACAGTAATTGAAAAATAACTAATAGAATGAACTTGGTATTAGAAAGGTAATAAAGGTAAGCATAACTGAATATTCCTGAGTCCTTACATTTAATACCAAGTCATTACTACCAAAAATTCATAGCCTATTTGAATTGACTGACAAATAGTCATAAATGAGTTATTAATTCCTCTGGATGTGTCTGTGAGGGAATCTACCAAAAGGATTAGCTAAGAGGATAGAGTTCACTCTGAATGTGGGCAGTACTATCACCAGGGAGGGGATCCTAGACTAAAAAAAAACAGAAAAATGAAAAAGCCTGCTGAATACTTGAATTCCCCTAACTTTGCTTCCTGATCCTCCCAGAAGTAAGCCAACAGCCTTCGGTGTCTGCTGCCCACAGCTGTGAGCTGCTCACACCGCTCTGCCTTCCCTGCCCTGATGCATTGCCTTCTTCGGAGCTGGAACCAGAAGACATCCCTCCCCCCCTTCATTGGCTTTTGTCAGGTATTTGGTAGAGCAATAAGAAAAGTAGCTAGTGCATCCTGATTCCTAAAAGGCAGGATTTGGGGATTAAAATTAGTCACATCCATTATGATATGATCACATAATGAATTGGAAGTCATATGAAGCAGGGCTCCCTGTAACCATCAGCACTAATAATTGTTTACTTGCCTCTAGTTCAAACTTGCTATAGAAACTTTCTCATCTGTTGTTAATCCTTGACCACTTGCTGCTCGCTCTCTCTCTCTCTCTCTCTCTCTCTCTCTCTCTCTCTCTCTCTCTCTTTCTTTCTCTCTCTCTCTCTTCTCCCTCCCTCCCTCCCTATCTCCCTTCCTACTTCACACATGACTGAAATCCACATGGAAATGATATTAGCTTCTAATTACCAATCTGATCAGTCAAGGTCAGATGGGGAAGCAAATAGACAATTTCTCAACAACTGGAAACAAGGTCGCCTTTCTTTGCCACTGTTGTAATTGCTTCTTGTGGCCACTTGGGGGAGAAATGGTAAAGTGTGTGTTTATGTGTGTGTGTATGCGTGTGTGTGTGTGTGTGTGTGTGTGTGTGTGTGTGTGTGTGTGTGATGGTGGTGGTGGTGTGTGTGTGTTTATTTGCCTTCCTGTACTTGCCAATTTTTCTATAATATATTTGACAGGATAATAACCCTTTATCTCATTGACAAGCAGAAAAAAGCAACAAAAAAGAGAAGAATTAACATAAATGTAAGAGATTAAATTTAGCAAGAGATATTATTTTCTTCTTCTGCACTTCCACTCTTGTCTTAGAAATAAAATTCATAGGTAGGGCATGGTGACACATGTTCATAATCCCAGCACTCAAGGATCTGAGATAGAAGATTCATATGTTGGAGGCTGATTTTTGCCTACATATCAAATTCTATACCAGCCTGGGCTAATAGTGAGACAATCTCAAAAAAAGAAAACTAGAAAATTAGAAAGGAGAGGGGGGGGGGTTGAAAAAAGTGAGGAGGTGGGAGCTGGGGATGTGGCTAAATGGTAGAGTTCTGTAGCTGGAGTTTTCTCCAGTCCTGCCTGGCCCACGGTCAGGACAAACCTCTCTCACCCGCCAGTCCCCCAGCCGCTCAGACCCAACCAAGTAAACACACAGAAACTTATATTGCTTACAAACTGTATGGCCGTAGCAGGCTTCTTGTTATCTAGTTCTTCTATCTTAAATTAACCCATATCTATTAATCTATAAGTTGCCACGTTGCTTGTGGCTTACCAGTACCTTACATCTCGCTTTTCCTGGCA
This sequence comes from Peromyscus eremicus, assembly GCF_949786415.1. Taxonomy (NCBI): domain Eukaryota; kingdom Metazoa; phylum Chordata; class Mammalia; order Rodentia; family Cricetidae; genus Peromyscus; species Peromyscus eremicus. Next base: position 58,548,788 of record NC_081439.1, on the reverse strand, counting down.
GCATCTGGCAGCATCTCTCTCCCTCAGCCTTCCACCTCCCAGAGTTCTTCTCCTCCTTGTCCTGCCTACCCTATCCTTCCTGCCTGGCTACTGACCAATCAGAGTTGTATTTATTTACAACATACAGGACATCCCACAGCAGAGCTCTTGACCAGGATGTGTAAAGTCCAGAGTTTGATCCCTAGGTAGGCTGCAAGAACTCATAAAATGGTAAAGTAGAACATGCCTGTAATCCCAGCACTCAAGAAATGGAGGCAGGAGGACCAGAAGATCAAGGTGATGTTTGGCTACACTGTTAATTCTAGGCTACTGTAGCATATACGAAACCTTATCTTTTAAAATAAGGAAGAGGATGAAAGAGAAGGAGAGAAAGAAATATCAAAGACAAAGCCCTCAGGTGACAATGGTCAATATTGAAATTTCACTATAAATAATGACGTACATCATGACAAATAACACATTATATGTAATGTATGTACATATTACACATTTTGTTTATTTGTTTGTGTTTTTAAAATAAGATCTCATTAGGCAGCTCTGCTTGGCCTAGAACTTACTATATAGACCAAGTTAGCCTTGAACTCACAAAGCTCCACCTTCTGAGTGCTAGGATGAAAGGCATGCACCACTACACCTCCATATGGTATGTATTTTTATTAAATACAAACTTGTACATGCTATAAAATATATTTAATTCACATTTTATCTCGATATGCCCCTAATTTTTTATTTATTACTTCTAAAACAATCAGCTACAATCCCAAATGTTAAAGATTCTCTAAAAAAAAAAAAACTAGTTATTTGATTCTATTTTAGCATCACTCAGACTTGATATGTTGTTTCTCAGTGAATAGGTTAACATAGAAGTGTTTTTAGGTGACCTATGTGTTCCAAGAGCAAAATACAGCCCTAAATAAGTTGGTGAAAAGATGCTCAGACACTGGTAGGATATAGGGTGCTGATAATATCAGAGCATTAAGTAGTAATCCCAGCTACTCAGAAGGCTGAAACAGGAGGATCATAAGTTTGAAGTCAGCTTGCGCTACATAGACACCCTCTGGAAAGGAGGACACTTTAATACATACGAGTAAGAAAGTTGACTTTGCCATCATTTGTTCTGAGGAGCATGACTTGACTTTCACTGGATATCAGAGTTGCCAAATTGAAGCTTCTGGCTAGAGGTGTCTGCATGTGAGAAGCCTGGATTTCAGCCCTGGAACTGCACAGAAATATTACAGATCCTTGTAGTGGGTAAAGAATAAATTAGCTTACATAAGTTAATCTTCATTGTCAGCTGGATTGGATTACAAAATGCATAGCAGATTAGTAAAGTACACCTCTGTGAGTTCATCTCCCGAGACAATTATATCAAGAGGGCTCTTGCCTAATGAATGGATAAATCACTTGATGGATACATAATATGATGGCATTAGTGGAAAGTGGTGAAAGGTAGGAAATATAGCTGAATTGGAGGAACTAGGTCACTGGAGCCATGTCCTTGAAGGCCATTTCTTCCTCTCACTACTGTCTCTATGTTCCTTATTCTCGGTTTCCTGGATAGCATGATGTGGACTGCTCCACCATACCATCCCCACCCTCATGGACTGTGGTGGTTTGAATGAGAATGTCCCCCACAGTCTCTATCATTTGAATGCTTGGTCCCTAGTTGGTGGTGGTATTAGGCTTAGGAAATGAGGCCTTATTAGAGGAAGTATGTCACTGGAAGCGGGCTTTGAGGTTTCAAATCCTTGTGCCATTTCAAGTTTGATATCTCTGTTTCATGCTTACAGCTCAAGATGTGAGTCCTCAACTTCCTGCTGCTGCCATGATGCCTGTTTTCTATTGTCATGCCTTCACTCTGGGACCTTAAGCCAAATAAACCCTTATTTGGACATTGTGTTTCATAACAGCAATAGAAAAGTAACTAACACATGGACTAATACATCTGAAATGTGCTTCTCTAAGTTGTCTATGTAAGATATTTTGTCAAATCAGTAAGAAGGGCAACTGATGGTGCTTGTGTGGTCCTATCCTAGAAGACAGAAATCTTGGGGCAGCCTCAGAATTCTTCAGCAGAACTTTTAGTCTTACATCAAATGAAATTAAGCAGCCCAATTCTCATGAGTGAAGAGTAAAATAAACTGCCTCCTTTTCAAGGAATGGGCCTAGTCATATGAGCTGCTCTGACTGTTTTGTTAATCAATTTTTAAATTTCATTTTATGTCTACAGCTCAAAGAGCACTGAAAATACGCATACTGGAACCACCACCCCCTCCCACCAAAATACAGAATGTATCGCTCCAAAATGTTACTTCATGCCAGTGATGTGACTCATGGTAAAATACTTACTTGCCTAGCAAGGGCAGGACCCTGGGTTCAATCCCCAGTATAGCAAAATAAAGTTATTTCGTGTCTATGGCAAAGCTCCCGCCTTAGGTCTGTTTTTGTCACTGTTGGTAACTTCATCCTTCCTAGAATTTTAGTAAGTAAGTATATACAATATATATGCTGTTTTATTTCTATTTTTCTGCATTCAGCACAAAGATTTTAAGGTTCATCCATCCTAATGTGTGTGTTGAAGGTAACTCCATCAGAAAACACAGGACACAATTAAAGCCAAATAGAAAATTATTTACTCTCAGTGGCCAGTGGCAGCACAGGGAACTTGTCCAAATCATACAGCCATTAACCTCGCCATTCTTGACTTTTTATTTAAATTTTTTCACTTTATAAACCAACCACAGTTCCCCCTCCCTCCCCTCTTCCTGCTCCTCCTTCCTACTCCCCGTTATACCTCACCCCCCATCTACTCCTCAGAGAGGGTAAAACCTCCCTTGGAAAGTCAACAAAGTCTGGCATATCAAGTTGAGGCAGGTCCAAGCCCCTCCCCTCTGCATCAAGGCTGTGCAAGGCATCCCACCATAGGGAATGGGCTCCAGAAAGCCAGCTCATGCACCAGGGATAGATCCTGATCCTACTGCCAGGGGCCCCACAAACAGATCAAGCCACATAACTGTCACCCACATTCAGAGGGCCTAGTGTGTCCCATGGAGGCTCCCCAGCTGTCAGGCCAGAGTCCATGAGAGTTTGAGAGCTCCCACTAGCGCCTGTCGGCTGTCTCTGATTTTCCCCATCATGATCTTGACCCCCTTGCTCCTGTGGTCCCTCCTCCCTCTCTTCAACTAAACTCTGGGAGCTCAGTGCTTGGCTGTGGATCACTGCATCTGCTTCCATCAGTTACTGGATGTAGGTTCTATGATGACAATTAGGGTAGTCACTGACTTTTTATGCACAAAAACCACATCCTGGTTTGACACACTTCAATTAGCAAGAACAGTTAGCTGTAAGCAGAGCTATAGAAGCCAAGAAAACAAGGCTAGTACATTTAGACACTTTCTTAGAACTATGGACTATGATGGATTAGGTCTTTGGTAAGTTTTTGGGTCTACTTTTTGGGTTCTTTGGTTAGAATGGTGTCTCTAACATGGTGTCAGTTGTGCTAAGGCCTGAGAGCCTGTTACATTCCCCCATTGGTTCTATGGGCATGAGTCAAATTTTGGACTCATCATGAGGCAGGGATTTAGTTGTAGCACACCCTCAGTACTAACAATTTAACAGGATTTACTGTCATACATAGTTGAGTAGGCAATTGAGCAAGCAGGGCCCTAAAGAAGCAAAAGGATTAATGGCCCAGGAATTGCCGTACATAGAACAGTTAACCAGGAGGACCAGAAGAAAAAGGATTGATAATAGTTATCAGATTCTTAGCAACTCTTTTCTCTCTCCTTAAGATTATTTCTGACCATGGCAAACTTTCTCTAATTACCCCTGGGTGGTTGGCACAGGAGCACCATGTTTCTCCCAGTAGCATTCAGAGACTCCCTTACTTCATGAAAAGAAGGTCTAGACATCTTCAATTCTGAAGAACAACCTCCACTAAGAAGTCTATCTGAGCTTCCAGATGGGAAACAGAACTTTCCAGATGGCCTAGATCTATGTTTACTTGAGTGCTGAGCTCCTTAAAGTTGTTATCCCCTACAATTAGGGCTGAAGTTCCAACTACAGTGGAGCTTGCAATACCTACCCCAACCTGCTGAGAATGTCTTTCTGTATGCTGATTGATTGATAAATAAAACACTGATAGGCCAGTAGCCAGGCAGGAAGTATAGTGTAGGCAGGATAAGGAGAGAGGAGAATTCTGGGAAGTGGAAGACTGAGTCAGGAGACACTGCCTGCTGCTGCCGCCATGAGGAGTAAGTGTTAGGATTCTGTACATGTGCAGGTTGAGTCTAAAGTCTTACATTATCAGGGGGTGTGGGCAGGTACATACACAGTCTCTGCCTTAAAAAGCCAGATGTGGACCCCCACCCCTCTCTCTTTCCTGTGTTTCCTCTCTCTGTCCCTGCTCTGCTCCCTCCCCCAGGCCTGGCTCTCTCTCTCTCCCCCCTTTCCGTCCAATAAAGCTTTAAAAACTAACATTGGGTTCTGCCATGACCTGTGACTTTTCCACTGACCAACCAGCACCATATTACCATCATTGGTGTCATGGACTCGGATCTCAGATAGGAAGTTCTGCACACTCAGCGTCCAGGGCTGAATGTTGTGGGAACCCTATACCGAGGGCCTGCAACTGCCCACCACAGTACTGCATTGGGACTGTGCTTCCGTGACCACGGTTGCAGCTGCATCCTGCTGCCGTGTCCCGCAACCGCTGCATCTCACCACTGCTGCGTCTCCATCACATGTGCGATTGGTGAGTCCCTTCCCACAGCTCTGCACCCTGAGGTATATTATTCAAGCCAGACCTCCCAAGGTGGAGAGGTCCTCTGACTGCGCAGGCAAGGACACATTCTATCTTGATGAAGTACAGGATGCTGTCGGACCACCAGGTGGTCCAAGTGCTGCGTAGGCTCCCAGCTCTTACTCCTCTCTTGACAAAGGCAAGAGTAACTTGTGTTGATTCATAGCTCCTTCCTCTACCTCAGGGATGCTTGAGGTAGGAGCCTAGGATCCTGTTTTGTTATTTTAACTTTTTATTTTTTTCTCTCAGCTGCAGCCATGGGACATAAGGGCAGATACCAGTAAATTTGGCTGCATAACAGCTTCACGGGAACTTCTGCAAGCGAACTGGCAAATAAAAAGAGTTACTTTATCCCCAAGCTTCCTACTAAAGCTCTGAATCCTTCTCCCTCCCCCTGCCATAAGCAATCACTTCTGTCTATCTGACTTCTGCTTTCCGCTCTCAGGCAGTGAGTGGGCTTTAACCCACCTCACCTTAACTCCTGAATGAGTGGGTGGGCTCTCTAGTGTTGTGTGGGCTGCTTCTGCTGACTCTCACCCTAACTCACCTTAACTCCTCCCCTCATTCTCAAGCTGCTGTGAGAGGCACAGATGGGTCTGGAAGCGGGCTGGGATCCATGCAAATAAGTTTACAGTAATCAGGATGGCTCTTAAGCCAGAGATCAGTTTATAGCCTGCTTCATGGCAGGTCTACCTCCCCAACATAGACATCTGGAGATCAAGGCTCCTGACCCCACACGCGAAAGTGTCACCTGTGACATTCAAGGTGTACCAGGGAATAGATAAAAAGCCTGAGAACAAAATTGCCAAGTGCTGGCACACACTGGCTGCCGAAAGCTGTTGGGTCCCTGCTTTAAGTGAGGAAAAAGGCCATGTGAGCTAGCGAGTGCCTGCCAGGCCATCAATTGCCTTGTTGAAAGTGCTACCTAGAAAACAACAAGTCAGCTGACTGCCCCCAGGCACCAAGATGGCATGGGAACATCAAACTAAGACCTCCAGCAGAGCGGGGCTTGGCCACAGGCTCATTCACAGGAACCCAGAACGCAGCATGGAAGCGATCCGTGTCTTTCCTTCTGGACACCAGAGCCACTGACCCAGTCCTGGGAGTTTTAGGGTGTCACCTCTCCTTGTTTCCCTATTGTTGGGGTTGGGAGGACAGTCTTACCCTCCTCACCAGATTTAATTGTACTTTCAGGGTTACTTAATGAGAAAAGATTTCCAGCTAAGATAGGAGCTTTCATTTCATTGCTCCCTCCATGTGCCTCACTCCAGACCTGTCAGAAGTGCTTCTCATCCTTGTGCACACAGACAGGGCCCTGCTCTCTGCCTTGTCCCTAATTCCAAAGAAATAAGTTCTCATGCACCACAAGCTTTTCTCTTCCCAGTTCCCTCTTCTGACTCACTGCTCAGCTAATGGTACAGGACTACCACAGAACTGGAGTCCATGGATCATCAAGAAACTGTAACGGCTAAAAGGTATTTATACCCCCAGACCCAAAAGTGTCTGGGCTCTGCAAAAACAGACTTTAATATAACCATCTATTACTCTTAACTGCTCTCAACAATTGATCATCTGTGTCTCCTGGATGCTAAACTAGTAAAGGAAACAGGTACCTTAAATAATCTGTCTCTGATAAAGCTTAAAAACATGTTCCAATCTCTCTGTCTCTCCCATTAACACTAACTAATATAAGCAGAGTACTAAACACCACAAATAGTCACTAATCTTCTCATGTCTGCTTCTTAACATGTTCAAAATTTTTCCCAAGCTCCAGAAACCAGCTTAAATCCATCTGGATGGGTCAGATCTACTTCAGGCTTTTCCTGTCTCACCAACATCCTGTCAGACACAAAAGCTGCCAGAGTGCCACGCCAAGACGGATAGACGGCTCCAGGGCAGCAGGACAGCCCATCATCCCAGAACACCTGCCTGCCTCGGAAGGCCCCCTTCCTTACTCCCTCCCAAGAGCCAACCGACACCCACCAAGTCATCTGGAAGCAGGTTTTCTGGGAGAAACGACGCCCCTATTCCTATTCACTCCCTTTTTTATAATAAACAAAAGGTTTGGAATGTTAGGATTCTGTACATGCTCTATATGGAGTTTATCTTCCTCTTTGCAAAAATAGCCATTTGGGCAAGAAACTGTTCTTGCCTGGACTGCTTGATAGACTGGACATTCAGGACCCATAGAAAGGTGACCACTGAACTTTGCTTGGTGAAATGGTACTTCAGGTTCCTACTTCAAAGAGGAAACTGCCAGACATTCTACAGGACACAGACAGAAGTGACTGAGAGACTCTAGGCCTGTGGGTTGAAGACAGATGCCCCAACTTTACAAAGGAACTTTGGATGACTGTCCAGGCTGCCCGCTGTCTCTGTCTACTCTTGCAAGACTCCCGAAAGCTGCTTGGTCCTTCTCCCATTTCTCAGGTATATTATATACTTCAGAGGTCTTTGATGTAGTTGAAGACTAGATAGTTATAATTTCCTTAGTTATGATAAAAGATAAGTTAGATATAAAACCTTAGACTCACAAATATGGGATAGATAAGGTATCTTCTTTAATTTGGCCAAATACAAACAGACTAGATATTATAACTATAATTCTTGCTTGATAATTATTTTGTTATATGTAATTTTACTATGTTAAAGTTAAAACCTTCCCTTTTGAAAAAAAGAAAAGAGGAAGTGCTGGGAATGTCTTTCTGTTTGCTGTGAAGGTGTTGCTCTGATTGATTGATAAATAAAACTCTGATTGGCCAATAGCCAGGCAGGAAGTATAGTGTACACAGGATAAAGAGAGAGGAGAATTCTGGGAAGTGGAAGGCTGAGTCAGGAGACACTGCCAGATGCTGCCACCATGAGGAGTAAGATGTAAAGATACCAGTAAGCCACGAGCCATGTGGCAAGGTATAGATTTATAGAAATTAATGTAAGATGTAAGATCTAGCTAGCAAGAAGCCTGCCACAGCCATACAGTTTATAAGTAATATAAGTCTCTCTGTGTTTACTTGGGTCTGAGCAGCTGCAGGAGCCGGGTGGACTAGAGAAAACTCCAGCTATACCAACCAAGAAGGGAATGAGAGTGGGGACAGCTTGCTGCACATGGGAAAGCTCAGAATCTAGATTTAGGTGGGTCCTACCCTCCTCTCCATTACAGATGAACACCTGTGCTATAACCTACACAAGGATGCAAGGGAGTAGGGTCTCGTACAGAGCAAATAACTCAAAAGATGCCCATTTGGTTGATCCATTAGTGCAAGCAAAACAGGTAGTCTCTGGGGCCTGTTACACTGGCATACATCTGTTCAAAAGGCCCTTCGTTTAATCCCAAATACAACCTCCCTCATCTTTATCAGAATAATATTTGCACATCACAAAATAAGAAAATTGAAGTATATGCCAGAGAATACTGTACAGCAGTTTAATGGAAGAAACTGGAAGGAGAGATAATCTGAGTTCTTGCTCCATCTTCCTGAATATCTAGCTCCTATTTTGTTTTCTTTTTGTTTTTACAGTGCTGGGGAGAGAACTCAAGGCCTTGTGCATACTAGTAATGTTCTACCACTGAGCTACATTTCAAGCCTCCCTGTAGATGTAACCAACTATCTTATTAAAATAAGAAACACAGAACCAATGCAAAGAAGAAAGCCAAGAGATCAGAGCTAAGAGCCTTACCCGCCTGCTGCAGCTAGCCTCTTCAGCCAAGAGACCTACTTCCTGTGTTTTTGTCTTTATATAGACTTTCTGTTCTGCCTTCTCATTGGTTGTAAACCTAACCACATGACCGCCTCGTCACTGCCTGTTTGTACAGACCTCCAGGTCTTCTATGGTTGGGATTGAGATTAAAGGAGTGTGTCTCCAATGCTGGCTGTATCTTTGACCACACAGAGATCTACCTAGCTCTGCCTACCAAGTGCTGAGATTAAAGGCGTGAGCCATGAATGCCCAGCTCTGCTATGGCTTGCTATTAGCTCTGACCCCTAGGCAACTTTATTTATTAACATACAAATAGAATCACATTTCAGTACAAATAAAATATCACCATATCTCCCACTTATTAATTTATGTTACTGAGTAATTCATTTTTGTGTGTTTATAATATATGGTATTGATCAAAATGCCTTTCTCCTATACAGATATCCATTTATTCCATCACCATTTATTGAAAAGATTATCAACTGTCCATTGAATTGACTTTATGTAAAAAGTCAACTAAAATGCTAATTATGAGGTCATACACCTGTAATACCAGCACTTGGAAGACTGGGGCAAGACAACTGTAAGTTCAAAGTCAATTTGTGATAGTTTTAAATTATAGCTTAGAAGGAACTGTATCCAGAATCTAAGAACTCAAGCTTCTTGGCCCTTCAAGATGGACTCAGTACCAGTGTCTCACCTGAGAACTTCTAACCGTTCAGCATTGAATTGGGACCATGAAAGTTTTCTACTTTTCCTCCTGGACTGGAAACCTGATCATCTGCTTCTCCTGCATGCAAATGGCCACTGTTGGACTACATACTCCTTCTCATGTAAGACAATCCAATAAATCCCCTTTTATAAAATAGACATGTACTTTTGTTCTGTCCCTCTAGAGAACCCTGCCTAATGCAACAGATAAACAAATTTAAAAGCAAATAATATAATTAAGTGTTATGGCTAGGGCCTGTAATCCAGAGGCTGAGGCAGGAGGATTAAGAGTTTAAGGCCAACCTGGCTACATAAGAAGACCCTGCCTCAAACAAAACACACACACACACACACACACACACACACACACACACACACACACATAATTAATAATAAAATAATTTGGAAAAATAGGCAATGCTAGGTGATGGACTTAGGAAATAATGGAGGCAGGAGAACCAGGGGTTCAAGGCTACCTAGGCTACACATAAGTTTAAGGCTAGTTCGGGCTATAAGAAATCCTGGCCCCAAAACAAACAACAACAAGAAGGAAGTAAGCAACAAAAATACTAATACTATAAAATATCCCTTTGTACCTATTAAACTAACAAAAAATTAGAAATCAGAGACATGCTAAGTACTACAGGAGACTGGGCCTTGTGATCTCTTCTGCAGGTGGGAGGGTGGGAGAGAAGATTTGGGCCATCATTCCAGAGAACTAACTGGAAACATTTAGTTCAATTAATGCATAGCCCCATGCTCCAGCAGTTCTGTTCCTATGTTGGTTTCCTAAGGAAATTCTTAGCCTTACAGAGTGGCACATGAGTGTGATTTTGGCACTTGAGAAGGGCATGCAGAAGGGTGTTGAGTTTGTTTGTGGCCCTCTTGAACTACAAAGTGACACCCAAAATATTTAAAAAGAAAAAAATTCCTCCTGTGGGTTCAAATACAGGCATGTTCACTGCAGTGCAGTTTCTGGTGGTAAGGAGCTGGATGCAAAGCATGGACTACCATACCACAGAAAGAAATAGTGGGCTGGATATAAACAGAGCTTTCAAACACAGCACTGATGGAAGAATGAATAGCATAATATACTGTCATTTGATATACTGAAACATACACACACACACACACACACACACACACACACACACACACACACCAAAGATGCATCAGGCACAGTAACATACACTTGTAATCTCAATACCCTGGAGGTTAAGTCAAGATTGAGTTTGATGGCCAGTAGGGATACATAGTGTCTCAGAAAAAAAAAAATCGTTGGGATAAGTAATAAAAGTAAGTGAAGTAGCTCTGGCTTCACTTAGAAGCTGAACTGTTAAAACAAAAACAGCTGGCCAGGTGGTGGTGGCCTTTAATCCCAGCAGTCGGGAGGCAGAGGCAAGTAGATCTCTGTGAGTTCGAGGCCATCCTGGTCTGATCTACAAAGTGAGTTCCAGGACAGCCAGGGCTACACAGAGAAACCCTGTCTTGAAAAAGAAAGAAAAATAGAAACATCTAGAACGTATGTCCTAAAAAGAACTAGCACTGTCAAACTTGATAGTGGCATGATGTCTTCATTTACTTTTAAGATGTTATTTTTAATATTTTGAGATTTATTATTTTTATTTTATGTGTATGGGTATTTTTGCCTGCATGATGCGTGTCTGTGTACCACATGTGTACCTGGTGCCCATGGAAGTCTGATCCTCTGGAACTGAAGTTACAGGCAGTGGTGAGCTGCCATGTGGGTGCTGGGAATCAAAGCCAGATCCTATGGGAAAGCAGCCAGTACTCTTAACCACTCGGCCATCTCTGCAGCCCAAGATTTTATTTTAAATTATGTGTGTGTTGTGTGTGAGTGTGGTTTGCACACAGGAGTGCAATGACCAAGTAGCCCAAAAGAAGGTGGTGGGTCCCACTGGAGTTAAAGTTACAAGCCTTTGTAAGTCACCTTATGTGGGTGCTGAAAACTGAACTCTGGTCCTCTGCTAGAGCAGTGTGTGCTTTTCATTGTTGAGCCATCTGCCAGCCTCCATGCCTGTCTTTTTAGTGATTTTTGTCTACCTTCTCCTATCTTTAGAAAAAAGAACCATCAACATTTCTAATCTGCAGTAATATACTAGTAAATCTTGGGCTACAATCCATATGTCTTCTGCCTGTATATTTTGTAACTCAGATGTTAGAACAATGTTTATCATGGCTAGAGATGTAGCTTATTGATAGAGCACTTGCCTGGTGTGCACACAAGGCCCTGGGTTCAATCTCCAAAAGAAAGGAAAAAGAGAAGGGAGGGAGGGAGGGAGGGAGGAAGGAAAAGAGGCAGGGGAGGAGGGGAGGGGAGGAGCCAAGTGTAGTGGTGCACGCCTGTGATACCAGCACTGGGGGGGTTGAAGAAGCAGGCTTGCAAAGTTTAAGGCCAGCCTCGGCTACAGTGGGAGTTCTAGATAAGCCTGGACTACAGAAGAAGACACTGTCTCAAAAAAGGAAAGAGAGGAGGAAGGGGGAGAGAAAAAAAGAAGAGAAGTTATTTTATAAGAAAATGTATTTAGGGCTGGAGAGATGGCTCAGAGGTTAAGAGCACTGCTTGCTCTTCCAAAGGTCCTGAGTTCAATTCCCAGCAACCACATGGTGGCTCACAACCATCTGTAGTGAAATCTGGTGCCCTCTTCTGGCCTGCAAGGATATGTGCAGACAGAACACTGTATACATAAATAAATAAATCTTTAAAAAAAAAAAAAAAAAAAAAAAAAAAAAAAGAAAATGTATTTAACTGTGCCCCCAAATAATCAAGGAAATGTGTTCTTAAAGGGCAGAAAACCTTGTGACTTTTCCAAGTCAATTTCTATCTGTGGTCCAAATATATCTCCACCTCTCTACAAAACCAAAGTTCTACTTATCTGACTTATTCCCTGAGTTATTATTTTGAATATGGTCTACCAAATGCAATATTCAAAATAAGAAATAATATGATTTCTGGGCTGTCAAAATGGCTCAACAGCTACAAGTACTTTTTAGCAACCCTGAGATCCATGAGTTCAATCCCCAACCCAAGGTGGAAAGGAAGAAGAGATTCCTGAAAATTGTCCACACATAGACGCACACAGAGAGACACAAGCGCGCGCGCGCGCGAGCGCGTGCATGTGAGATAAGAATATATTTTAGTCTGATGTGGTTTGGGGGGCATTTTTTTTGTAGTTGTTTTAAGATTTATTTATAATGCATAGTGTTCTGCCTGCATGTATACCTGCCTGCCAGTAGAGGGCACCAGATCTCTTTAGATGGTTGTGAGTCACCACATGGTTGCCAGAAACTGAACTCAGGACCTCTGGAAGAGCAGTCAGTGCTCTTAATCTCTGAGCCATCTCTTATAATCAACAGCTCCAGAGAAGCTAGGAAACAAGGAGGATCCTAAGAGGGACACATGGATCGCCTTGGGAAGGGGAAACAGACGAGATGAGTAAACTGGGGATGGGAGTGGAGGCAATAGAGGGGAGGGGATAGGGGATGAGAATATGAGGGAATGGGATGGTTGAGCTGGGGAAGGGATGGAGTGGGAGAGCAATGAAAGAGATATCTTGATAGAGGGAGACCATACGGGGTTAGGGAAAAGCCTGGTCCTAGGGAAATTCCCAGGAATCCACACGGATGACCCCAGCTTAGACTACTAGCAATAGTGGAAAGGGTGCCTGAACTGACCTACCCCTGGTAATCAGATTGGTGAATACCCTAACAGTCATCATAGAGCCTTCATCCAGTAACTGATGGAAGCAGATGCAGAGATCCACAGCCAAATAGCAGGGTGAGCTCCAGGAGTCCAGATGAAGAGAAGGATTATGTGAGCAAGGGGGGTTAAGATCATGATGGGGCCGGGCGGTGGTGGCGCACGCCTTTAATCCCAGCACTCGGGAGGCAGAGCCAGGCGGATCTCTGTGAGTTCGAGGCCAGCCTGGGCTACCAAGTGAGTTCCAGGAAAGGCGCAAAGCTACACAGAGAAACCCTGTCTCGAAAAACCAAAAAAAAAAAAAAAAAAAAAAGATCATGATGGGGAAATCTACAGAGGCAACTGAACCAAGCTCATGGGAACTCATGAACTTTAGACTGATGGCTGTAGAACTTGCATGGGTCTGGACTAGACCCTCTGCATATGGGAGACAGTTGTGTAGCTGGGTCTGTTTGAGGGGCTCCTGGCAGTGGGATCAGGATCTATCCCTGGTGCATGAGCTGGCTTTTTGGAGCCCATTCCCTATGGTGGGACGCCTTGCTCACCCTTGATGCAGGGGAGGGGCTTGGTCCTACCTCAGTTGGATGTACCAGGCTTTGCTGACCCATGGGAAGCCTTACCTTCTCGGAGGAGAGGATGGGGGGGTGTGGGTCAGGGGGAGGAGGAATGAGAGGGAGATCTGTGGTTGGTATGTAAAATGAATAAAAAAATTAATAAAAAATGAAAAAAACAAAGAAAATATAAAGGAAGAAATAACACAGGAGCCACAAGAAAAGCAAACTATGAATGAAAATAATAAACTTATATGACAAAAAAAGATTGATTTATTTATTATGTATATGGTGTTCTGCCTGCACATATCCCTACAGGCCAGAAGAGGGCACCAGATCTCTTTATATATGGTTGTGAATCACCATGTGGTTGCCAGAGACTGAACTCAGGACCTCTGGAAAGGCAGGCAGTGTTCCTAACCTTTGAGTCATTTCTCCAGCCCATAGTCTGAAGTTTTATTTAGATCAGGGGGTTAAAAAAATTCTCCCTTCATAAATAATTTGTCACTTTTATTATCAGGTACAAACAATAGCTATGACAAGATGCTTGGCTACTCAGTGGTCAGCTGAGGATCTACCCTCTGCAGACGGCTGTACATTTTAAGATGGACTACATTTGCAAGTCTCACTGATACTCAGTTTAACGCTAGCAGGCTGTCCTAGTTACTGTTCTATTACTGTGAAGAGACACCATGAGCAAGACAATTTAGAAAAGAAAGCGTTTAATTGGGGGCTTCCTTACAGTTCCAGGTTAGCCTTCATGATCAACATGGTGGGGAGCATGGCAAGAGGCAGGCAGGCATGGTGCTGGAGCTGGAGCTGAGAGCTTACATCTGATCTACAAGCATGAGGCAGAGAAGTAGAGGGAGGGAGGGAGGGAGGGAGGGAGAAAGAGAGAGACTAGGCCTCACATAAGCTTTTGAAACCTCAGTGACACATCTCCCCAAACAAGGCCACACTTTCTAATCTGTCCCAAACCAGTTCCACCAACTAGGAACCTAGCCTTCAAATATATGAGCCTATGGGGACCATTCTCATTGAAACCACCACACAGGTACTAAAAAGTACCATCATTTTAGATTCAGTTTTTCATCCCTCTAACAAATAACTGTGTATTTGGTGTTTGGTATGCAACAGAAAGATGGAGAAAGAAGTCAGTGGAGTTTACGAAGTGAGTAAATTCTATGAGTATACACTTGGCCTGCAGCATAGAGAGAAAAAGCATACGATGTCATTGACTGTTTTGATCAGGAAATGTTTGAAAGTGAATGCACTTCTAAAATCCTAGATTTTTCAGTTACTCTTTGCCAATCCCCTTTCTTCACCCCAAGAGTACCTCTTGTACTTTCCCGCAAAACACAAAATAGAACATTTTTTGAGGACCACACCCCCAAGGTAAGATCTTACATGATTGAGGGGCCTCGGAGAGGGTTAGGATTTTAATTATTTACAAATGAAAATTTCTGGACAATTTGGAAAAAAAAGAGTAAAGCAGAGTCTCCTAAGGCCGCACCACAGTGCTCCCTACTGCTCAGTATTTGTTGAATGTAGGAATGCCGCTGCCAGGACTCTGGTGTGATTAGCAGAGGGAATTTTAAGCCATGGTCCGCTGCATGGTGCTTCTGACTTTAATAATGGCATTTTATACCTTGACAGCCCAATAAATATGTAAGAAGACAGTGGCTCTAGTGTGTTCCCAGCTAGAGTTTCCAATGGGTTAACATAATGAGGTAGTATGAATTCACAGTTGGTCGATCTGCTCAGATTTCTAAATGCCCCACTTTACTGTGTAAAAATTTCCTACAGGAGTTTTCAGAATCAATAATTCCCCATCAGTGGCTTTGAGGACAAAAAAGAAACCCTACCCTGTTGCCTGCTGGGTCTCTGAGGGAAGGCCGGAGTCATGATCAGGCTCCAACCCATCTCCTTAGCCCTGCAGCAGCCATAATTAAGGATAAGCCATAATCTGTCTTTCAAATGTCCTCCACGTTCCTTTGCACAGCAGTAACTGTTTTTAAAAAAATCAAATCACCAAGAGCTCAGATTGGCTTTTTATTCTGCCCTCCTATTTCTGATATCAAATGTGTAAATCCTTCAGCCCTGGTGTCTGATTCTGAAGAGCCTGTTCGAGGACTTTTTAATAATGTAGTGGTTTGAGGGATTTGAACACTCATTCTCCCTTGGGCACCTGCTGATAACCCAAAGTACAAACTCGGTACTTTTATCTCAGTTTTGACGCAGAGCGTGGAATTCTGAAGACACAGCAAACGAGATGTGACTGAAGAGACCTGTGAACCTGTTTGGCTCTCAACAGGACAAGGTCCTTGTCATCTCAGCTGATTAAACACTGGCTGCACCAAGCAGCCCAGAGTGGGTACAGACAGCCCATTTGCCACTTGTCTTGGTACATAGCTTTTCATTTAAACATTTTCAATCAAGTGCCCAGACAGGCTAGTTAGGAGAACTGTTGGAGAACTGGACCTAATCTCACCGAAAGCAATACAAGGAAATAATTGTGTGGGTAGAAATGGACAAATTTGAAATCATTACTGGTCACTCTGTACCCTCAGCCTTGGTGAGTAGAGAGCACCGTTCTTTTCCCAACACATGGGCAAAAAGGCCCATTAGCTCTTTTTAAAAAGCTGCTTTTTACTTTTTTTCTCATTACTGACGAGAAAGAAGGTGGCATATTTAAATATGCATGCCCACATAGGTACATAGGCTTATATGTATGCGTATGCACGAGTGGACTTAGTCAACATTTATTGAACGCAGAACACTGTGTGTCAGGAAGTACCAGGGGAAATTAAAAAAAAAACTAATTTCTGCCCACATGATAGTTACAGTCTAACGGACGATTTGTGATGCATAGAATGATGAGCAAAATTGATTACTCTGGAGAGAACAGTTTCTCTGGTATAACATTTTTTTTCCAACCAAGTGCAAAAGTGGTGCATATTTCTTGCAAAAACTTTAAAATATAATCACCTGTTAACTTCAGTGCCCAGAAATATACATTAGCATTTAAAGATACATCCTGAAGACATATCTTTCTGATGCTTATAAAAATGTATTTAAGATAGTTGGAAGCCAGCAGAGCTGTGCACATCTGTAATCTGAGCATGAAGGAAATGGAGGCAGGAATTTAGGACTTCAAGGCTATCCTCAGCTACATAATGAGTTTGAGGCCAGCAGTGGTTACAGGACACCTTATCTCAAAAACGAATAAACCAGGTAGCACATGTGTTTAATCCCAGCATTTAGGAGACAGGGCAAGCAGTCTCTGTGAGTTGGAGGCCAGCCAAGTCTCCAGTGTGAGTTTTAGATCAACTAGGGCTACATAGGAAAACTCTGTCTCAAAACCAAACAAATAGGGGCTGGAGAGATGGCTCAGCAGTTAAGAGCACTGACTGTTCTTCCAGAGGACACAGGTTCAATTCCTAGCACCCACATGGTGGATCACAAACATCTAATATTCAGTTCCAAGAAATCTGAGACTTTCTTCTGGCCACATATACAGACATATATGGAGACAAATCACCCATACACATAAAATAAACAAAGAAATCATTAAAAACACACAAAACCAAAGCAAATTGTTACTGTACTATGTATATCATTAAAAAAATTATTTTCTCAAAGCCAATTAACTGAGCTGCATGACTGTCAGGCATTCCAACCACCCTTAGGCCTCAGACCACGTGGATCCTAATCCAGAGCGCTGGATAGAGACACTCAGAGTCAATCTGCTCCTCCCCACTTGCTCACCTCTCAGCCATGACACTGACCACCCCAGTCTGGAAGAGTTTCCATCTACACCTAGAATCTGAACCAGAACTTCATGTAGGACTTCTCAGAACCAGTTCACTAACACCAGACTGTCAAACATCTCATCTACTGTTGGACTCCAAGTTTTGTAGAGCTGAACCCAGAACCCCACTTAGAGATTTCCAGAGCCAGTGCCCCCTTCATCCCCCTCATCTATCAGGTACCCCATCCACCATATAGATCTGAGACTGCTTGGTGTCTGAACCAGAGTCCAAACCATAACATTAAGTAGGAACTCACAGAAGCAGTACATTCCTTCCCTGTAAATGTCAGCTACCCCACCACCACACTTTGCAGGGACCTCTTAGAATACAAAATCTGAGTCTGAATCTGAATTCCAGGAAAGAGCTCCCAGAGTTAGCCCACCAGTCTGCCTAACTCTCAGGTACCCAATATACTGCTGGGTCCCGGGACTGTGTGGAGCCTGACTCAGAACCCCAGTTAGAGATATCCAAAGACAGTATCCTCCCTGCCCATCTGCTGAACTATCAGCCATTCTACTCACTACTCTGATCTGAGACCACTTGGAGACTGAACCCAGAACCTCAGAGTAGCCCCAACACTTAAAATCAAGAATCATTAAGCTGGTCTACAATCTAACAAGTTGGAGTAACAACGAAGAGTAAACACCAACTCAACAAAGGCCAAAGTAGATATTCATACAAAAATATCGTAACTCCAGATGCCTTATAAACACACACACACACACACACACACACACACACACACACACACACACACCATGAATGTGGTGGCTTGAATGAGAATGGTCCCCATAGGTTCATATATTTGAATACTTGGTTCTAATTGGTGGAACTGTTTGGGAAGAATTAGGAGGCAGGGCCCTATTGGAGGAGGAGCATCACTGGGGGCAGAGTTTGAAATTTAAAAAGCCTGTGCCACTCTCAATTAGCTCTTTCTCTCTCCCTCCCTTCCTCTCTCTCTCCCTTCCTCTCCTCCCCACCCTACCCCCATCTCCCTCTATGCCTTGTGCACTATTGTAGATTAGATATAAGCACTCATCTACTTCTCCATAGTCATGCCTGCCTGTTTAGTGCCATGCTCCCTGCCATGATGGTCATAGACTAAACCTACTTAAAGGATTTCTTTTATACGTTGTCTTGGTCATGATGCCTTATCACAGCAATAGAAAAGAAACTAAGATGATGAACAGATATGATAATATGCCACCTCCAGAAACCAGCACCCATATTGCAATACTCCCCAATACAAGCACTTACCTGATATAAAGACAAGGACTTCAAAATAGCAATTATGAACATATTTAAAGAGCTCAAAGAGGATGTAAATAAATGTCTAATTGAAGATGGTGAAAACACAGTTAAATGAAATAATAAATAAAAAGCAAAAATCAATTCAAGATATGAAAATAGAATGCAAAAAAGAGACTCTTTGAGAGGGATGAAAAATGAAATAAAAATTAAAAAAAAAAAGTTGGGAGGTTCCAGGCTTATAGGTGCACGCCTTCAATCCAAGTACTTGGGAGATAGAGGAAGGAGGATCTTTGTGAGTTCTAGGCCAGCCTGGTCTACAGAGCAAGTTCCAGGAGACTCTGTCTCAAGGAAGAGAGAGAGAGAGAGAGAGAGAGAGAGAGAGAGAGAGAGAGAGAGAGAGAAGGAAGGAAGGAAGGAAGGAAGGAAGGAAGGAAGGAAGGAAGGAAGGAAGGAAGGAAGGAAAAGAAAGAAGGAAGGCAAGAAAGAACAATTTGGGAAGTCAAACAACAAAATGAAAGGAAAGCCTCACCAACATGCTGGATTGAGTGGAAGAGAGACTATCAGACCTTGAAGACAAGGTAGAAACAGATCACTCAGTCAAAGAAAATGTTAAATAAAAAAAAAGACCCAGTAACAAAACATCCAAGAAATCTATGGCACTGAAAAGACCAAACTTATGAGTAACAGGTATATAAGAAGGAGAAGAAGAAACCCAGGTCAAAGGAACAGAAAATGTTTTCAACAAAATCACAGAAAATTTCCCGTGTCTAAAAAAGAGATGCCTATCAAGCTACAAGAGGCACACAGAACAACACATAGACAGGACTAGAAAAGATATATGTCATTTGACAAATAATCAAAATACTAGATGTAAAGAGCAAACAAAGGATATTGAAAGCTGTGATTGAAAAATACTAAGTCACATATAAATGCAGGCCTGTTACAATAACATCTGGGTTTTTTTTTTCCTTCTTTTTTTTTTTTTTTTTAATTTCAAGATGGGGTTTCTCTGTGTAGACCTGGCTATCCTGGAACTTGCTCTGTAGACCAGGTTGGCCTTGAACTCAAAGGTCCACCTGCCTCTGCCTCCCAAGTGTTGGGATTAAAGGTATGTGCCACCACTGCCCGGTGGACACCTGTTTTTTCAGTAGAGACTCTGAAAGCCAGAAGAGCCTGGAATAATGTTCTTCAAGTTCTGAAAGGTCACAGATGCCACCCCAGACTGCCATACCCAGCCAAACTATATGAAAGACCATGGATGTCACCCTAAACTACTTTATCCAGCAAAACTCTCAGGCATAATTGAAGGAAAAAGAACATATTTCATGATAAAAATACATTTAATGAATTTATGTCCACTAATCCAGCTCTACAGAACATACTAAAAGGAATGTTTCAGTCTGAGGAGAAGATTAATCACACCCAAGTGGATACAAGGAATAAATAATTCCAGAACTCAATGGCACTTGGGAAGCAGAGGCAGGCAGATCTCTGTGAGTTCAAGGCCAGCCTTATCTACAAAACAAGTTCCAGAACAGTTAGGACTGTTACACAGAGAAACCCTGTCTCAAAAAACCAAACAACCCAAACCAAACAAAACAAAAATCTCCCAACTGAAAAAGGCCAGGGCCAGATCCATTTAATTAATGTAGAATTCCATCAGATTTTCAAAGTAGTACTAATGCTAATACTCCTCAAATATTCTACAAAACACAAGAGGAAAAACATTTCTAAAGTCTTTTTATGAAGCCAGAATTACCCTGATACCAAAAACAAAGACTTAGTAATAAAAGAAAATTATAAACCAGTATCTTTTATGAACATAGATGCATTGCACACTAAATTCAAGAACACATCAAAGATTATCCATGTGGTTAAGCCGACTTCATCCCAGAGATGCAGAGATGGTTCAATATATACAAATCAAATAAAATTATCATGGCATTGCCACAAAAGTGGACACATTGATCAATGGAACAGAACTGAAGACACAGACATAATTCCACACTCTTACAGACTCCTGATTTTTGACAAAGAAGCCAAAAATGCATACTGTAGGGAAAAAAGTATCTTCAACAAATGGCGCTGGTCAAACTGGATAGCTGCATGTACAAGAATGAAACCATATTTTTTGTTGAGGTGGGGGTTAGAGACATGTTTTGTTTTTGTTTTGTTTTGTTTTTTGAGATGAGGTTTCTTTGTATAACAATCCTGGCTGTCCTGGAACTTGCTTTGTAAACCAGGCTGGCCTTGAACTCAGAGATCCACCTGCCTCCTCCTCCTCCCAAGTTCTGGGATTAAAAGTGTGCGCCACCAGTGTCCGGCTCCCCATTTGTTTCTTTAGGAAAATTCCTAACATTGGATCTGCTTGGCTAAAGGGTGGGACATCGTGCCTAAATATTTTTATGGATTTTCTTTCATTTAAAAAAAAAATGTCTGTTCCAAGACAGCAAGAGCTGTTACACAGAGAAACCTTGTCTCGAAAAATAAATAAATAAATAAAAATTTGCCAGCCTCGTGGCACAGGCTTGTAATTCCAGCTATTTAAAATGGGAGGGCTGAAAGAAGGCCTGGCCAGGCATCTCAAGTGAGACTCTGTCTCATAAAAAAACATTTTTTAAGTAAAAAGAGGGCGTTGGGCGTGGTTCATTTGGGAAATACTGGGTGTGGTTATGCACATTTGTAATCCAAGCTCTAGGGAGGCAGAAATAGAAGGATCCCAGGGTTCACTGGCCAGCCAGTCTAGTCTAATGGATGAGCTTCAGACCAAGAGGTGTTACATCTCAAAGGATGCAGATGGTGTTCCTGACAGTGATACCTGAGCTGGTCCTATGGGTTCTACATACATAGTAGACATGTACACACACACACACACACACACACACACACACACACCATTACAAAACAGAATTGTAGTGCTGGTGGGGTGCTTCAGGGGGTAAAGGCGTCTGCCACCAAGCTGGAAGGCTGAGGCAAGAGGACCATGTATTTGAGGCCAACCTGGCCTGCATAGTGAGACCTGACCCTTACTCTTAAAAACAACTGATTAGTACAAAGCAATCACACCTTGCAGCACACTACCTGCTCTGCCTGGTTTCTCAATTACTCCACTACTGAAAGGCACAACTGCATTTTTTTTTTATATAGAGACTGACCCTGAATGTTATGCTGGCCCTAAGTTGGAGATCCTTTTGTTCAACCCCGCAAATTCTGGGATTATAACAGTATTTGCTTGTCTGGTTTGCAGTGCTGGGTTTTGAACCAAGGGCCTTGGATACGCTAGACAAAACACACTTCCACCAAGCTATAGCCAGAGCCCTTTAATTTTAAAATCATCTTCGAGAAAATATATATATTTTATATATATATAAATTATATATATATATATATATAAATATAAATATATTTCCAGCTAGTGGTAGAATATTGTTTAATATATGTTAAGGCCGTGCTTGCAATGCCCAGTATATATATATATATATATATATATATATATATATATATATATATATCTCCTTTTTTTGTTCCCTGGCGTGATTTTGTTCCCTGGCGTGATTTTTTTTATTTTTTTGGTTTTTCGAGACAGGGTTTATCTGTGTAGCTTTGCGCCTCTCCTGGAACTCACTTGGTAGCCCAGGCTGGCCTCGAACTCACAGAGATCCGCCTGGCTTTGCCTCCCGAGTGCTGGGATTAAAGGCGTGCGCCACCACCGCCCGGCCCTGGCGTGATTTTTGGGTGTTTCTTCCATGTATAAGGTCTGCTTCTACTGTGTTGGTGTAAAAAAGAAAAAAAAAATTATTGTGCGATTCCCTTGAAACTCGATTTTGGAACCAAGAAATGCATTTTGATTTGGGCGCTGTTTCTCACTGCTTTGGCCTTCGTTGCCCTCACTTACAGTGCTCGTAACATCTTTCGAGGCGTTTGGGTGAGCACTAAGATGCGGTATCGACTTCTCCTACATGGCCGATACAGTACAGGACAGCTACTATCGTTTCAACTGTAGGGGGCCTCCTAGTGCTTCTCTGCGAACAATCCCGCTCTGAATCTTCGCTGGTGGCAGGAGCAGTAATTAACATGAAAATTTCTACCAGTGGGTGGCGGTGACCGCCGAAACCCAGCAGCCTGGAAGCAGAGACCAGAGAATTCATAGCTGCATATTTAAAGTCAGCCTGGTCGGTAATAACAAGTTCCAGGCCACCAGGCCCGAGTGCATAGAGACCCTAACGGAGAGAAACAAAACCGAACAACAACAAGCCCTCAAAGTCATTTAAATGAATAAACATACAATTTAAAAACCTGAAGATTCTCTCACGCTCCTACCTGAAGCATCTGAATGACAATCGGAGGGTGGGGCTGGCGTCTGTTATTCTAAATAAGCCTCCTTCCTGTCTCTCCCTGGGAAGTTTGGGAATCTAAGAACTGAGTGTGGCCTTGGGATTTTCCCTAGAGTTCTAGGGGGAGGGGAAGACTTTTGGGAGTTTGGCATTTTCCGGCCAAAGTTCTGGGAAGGAGAGGCCTTCCTTCTCTGAAGAGACTTGGAAGGCAGAGGAGCAATTTTTTTTTAATGTGTTTCCCCAGAGAAAGCAGCTGCAAATATGACGTGCATGAAGGACAGTGTGGGTGGACATGGTAGAGGCCTGACCGCTGACCTCTGCGGAGAGCAGAGTTGAGGCGGATAGGCTCAAAGGTTTCTTTTGCTGACTGAGGAGACTGAAGATAAGAAGCAAAGACCCTGGTATCTTGTCTCCAAAGAGACACTTGGTATGTTTGACTTCAGAGATGATAGTCCGTCCACAATTATCCTGAACCAGCTTTAAACATTTTATTCTCCACAGTTAAAATAATTTAAACAAAAGAGGATTTACTTATTAAAATGTGTAGCTAATCAGAGATAACAAGAATGCATCTTCTCTAAATCCACAACCCTCTCTAGGACCCTGTTCTTAATTTGCTAGAGAAAGGTTACATTCTAGTTGCTTTGGCATGAGTTACAAAAGTGTTCTGTGCTTTGTGACCCAGGCTGTGACCTTTTCTGTTTGGATACTGAAGGCGCATCCTACTGCTTTACTAAGGCAGGCTGCCTTTTAATTCCCAGACAGCAGAGTGTAAAGAAAACCCTGTCATTGCTGCAGGAACAGCTGGGAGGGGGGATGACTATAAACCTACTCCTAATTCTTTCAATATTAATGCAATTAGCCAGAACTCATTTTATTTCTAGTATGCCAAACATTCGCAATAACACTTCCTATTCTAGAATTTATTTTCCTGAGGATAACAACTGCAGTTAATTAAGTTACAGGGGGGTTGTGAGAGAAACAATATGCACCACAATGAACTTTGCAGAGAGATAATAGCTCTCAAGGATCTAACAGTTTTCAATAACAATGCCAGTATAAACAGGACGTTTGACAGGCACGCGCCTATAGTCCCAGCTAAAATGGGCCATTGTGCCGTTAGAAGTAACAGGAATTGTAAGCTTTGCCACGGATGAGGCTAACACAGAGACACCATTTTTAAAGCTTTGGGGGCTTGAAATGCCCTCTACAGGCTGTGTGTGCTTTGTGTGCCTCCCTTTCTAATCGGGCTTTTGTTCTGTTTTATTAGAGTGTATCAACTGTACACAATAACAGGCTTTATTTTGACCTTTTCTTGTTTTTATCACTGTGACATTTTCATGCATGCGTGTAAGTTACTTTGATCATATTGATGCCTTCTGTACCCTCAAACAAATCACACGTGTGACTGAACTAGAGTGTTTCCTGGGCAGTCAATGGGATGAACACACGTCTTTATAAAATGATGAAACTACATCCTCCCGGGACGCTTATCTTCCACTCTGTGAACAGGACAGAGCTTGTAACTTTTGTACACATAGCCCCAAGGCCTAACACTGAGCATTGGCTCACAGTATTTGTTGAATGAATGACTTAATCAAAGGAATAAATGAATGAATAAGAGGCTTAGGGATCTAGTTCAGTGGTAGAATTCTTCCTTAGTGTTCATAAGACTTTAGATGCCTTCGGTTTGATCTCTAATGCCAAAATCAATGAACAAATACTTTATTGATTTAAATAAAACAATGAATATTTATCTTTGTATCTTTATCCACTTCCTCATATCTTAACTTTTATTGTGAGCCACTAAAGAAGTAAACTGGTAAACGGAAGCACTAAGAAATAGGTAATGGGTTTCGGTTAAAAGATTTTCACCAGTGTATGTTTTTTCATTTACTCATTTATTCAAATGGTTACAGAGTATTTATTACGGGTCAGGGATCCTCAAGGCATCGGGAATGTAGAAGCAAACAAAAGAGACAGTACTTGTTCTCATGAAATAGACATTCTCATTAAGGACATGCCATCTACAAATGCAAAACAAGTGCATGTTACGTCCAGTGAAAATGAGGTGCCGGGACAGGAAATCTCTCTGTTGTGCTCACCCGAGCTGCAGCCTGACCAAAGGAGGAGTCAAAAGAGCACTGTGGAGGAGAGCTGGCAGAGACAGAGGCTCTGTGTGTGGAGTGGCAAGGTGACATATACTGTACCCACTGGTGGCATCAAAGAGGTCCATGATTCTTGCTCAAAAGATTCTTAAAAGACATTAGAGGCAGTACCTGACCTAAGTAAATATTCTGTAGCCGGTTTTTCTACACAACCTTTGGAATGTCTTAAAGACAGTGCTTACTTATCACATTTTAAAACAGCGGAGTTATTTCTAGAGAGAAAAAGGAAGTTACAAACACACGGCAGCTGTAAATGTTAGCCCCTCATTTGACTATTATTTTTTAAAAAGGCAAAATCAAAATCAAACACATAGCATCCATAAAGAGCTTTAGAAAACCTTGAATCAGATAGTATTGCTCTATTGCTCTTCTCTTTAAAGATCTAATGATTTTCATTGTTATTAGCATAGATCCAAAATCTGCAATAAGACCTACACACTAACTTGTTGATTCATTAAAAAAAATTTTGATTGAGTGCCTGTTAGTATTTTAGGTTCGGGAGATAGGCTGTGAGGGGGTGGAGCCAGGTTTCAGTTCCCACGGTGTTTACTGTCGGAGGGGTGGGAGCCAGCCAGCAGGGAGACTGACAGATTATAAACATACAAATAAAATCAATAAACAAGAAAACGGACCAGATAAATTCTGATGTGTGAGCGCTGTGAAGAAAATAAAATAGAATCTTGCTGGAGAAAACCATCTAGTCTTTCAGTACCTGAGGCTCCATTTTCTCACCCCAGGATATTTAAATAAGGCTGTTCCCTCTCTCAGGGTTCCTCCCTTATTTTCCTGAGGCACCTTTCTGTTTTCAGATCTCAGGCACAAATAGCAGCTTCTCTTGGTATTTCCGTTGGTACGGTACTCTCTTTTGCAATGTTCTTTACATTGATATTGGTTCAATGCCGTCTTACTACACAGTCTGTCGTGTGATGATAGCTACTGATAGATCTGAATAGCAATCAGCAGACCGTTGAGAGGAACACAGGAAATGTTATTTTTTTTTCCTAAAGGCCATGTAATCAAGAAGGGGTTTTTAGGAAACATTTCAGTGTTGCACAAGAGAAACAAGTATGCTAAACAGAAATAAAGTGTTCAGTGTTTGTTTTGGGTGGTTCTAGAGTACACTCAGTGGCATCACGGGCTGCATTTAGAGTTTGGCAATAAAGTGAATAATTTCCTAAATACCTGAAGCAGCTTTATGCTTATGAAAGAGCACAGGAAAACAGGTAGAAGGAAACAAAGGCAAAGTGTGTATTTGGATCGTGGAAGGAAAAATATGGATAGGAACTCTTTTTTTCTTTTTATATTTAGACAGATATTTCTTCTGAATGAAAATGGCTCTCTTCTTCTAAAACCTATTAACACATATATATTGCCGGGCAGTGGTGGTGTACACCTTTAATCCCAGCACTCAAGACGCAGAGCCAGGCAGATCTCTGTGAGTCCAAGGCCAGCCTGTTCTACAGAGCAAGATCCAGGACAGGACAGGCACCAAAATCACACAGAGAAACCCTGTCTCGAAATCCCCCCCAAATAAACCCACATATATATTATAAAATGTTTAAGACAATATAGGAAAAGGCTAAGACGGTTAAATGGCTAATCATGATCACACTTTACTTGGATGTATGCCCATTTAGACTTCTTTCTAGGGGTTAGGTGTTTAACTTAGTGGTAGAGTGTTTGCTAAGGCCGGTCCCTAGCACTGGGGGGGGGGGGAGAGACACAAAAAGCATACATACACACAAAATGTAACTTAAAGATTTAAAAAAAAAAAACTCCACTATGACCAGCATTTAAAAAAAAAAAAAGGGGGTCTCACTCTAGCCTAGGCTGGCCTGGAACACTCTAGGTAGCCCAGACTGACATTGAATTTTTTTGTAATCTTGCTTTAGTCTCTTAGGTGCTGGCATAACAGGCAAACACTGTCATGCCCACATACACTGAGGCTTTTTGCAAACATTACCAAATTGTCTTTTTAAAGTTACATGAATTTTGAGCAGTGAGTAATAGTGCAGGTTTGAAATATCAGTACTTGGAAAGTAGAAGCTTGATTGTAGATTCAAGGCCAGCCTAGGTCTCATAGAGAGACTCTCCATTAAAAAAAAAAGTCTTACATTTTAACTCAGGCTGGCCTGGAATTCACTATGTAGCCCAGGATGGCCTCCAACTCTCAGCAGTCCTCCTGCCTCAGCCTCCCCAGTTCTGGGGTTTTTATTGTGTTCTTAAATAGTGAGATAAACAGTTTATTTATTAAGTGCTTTACAGACAAACAGGTAAGGGCATTGGAGAAGTTGTTCGGTTAAATAGGGTGGTCACAGAAGGGTTCTCTGGGAGGTGAGGTGAAGCCTAGCCGATTAATGCAAAAATATCAAAGAAATATTCCAGCCCAGTTTATGTTTGTTTGCTTGGTGTTTTTGTTTGTTTGTACAGTGTTTCTCTGTGTAGCCCCGACTGTTTGGAACTCGAGCTGTAGACCAGGCTGGCCTCGAACTCTGGCCTCGAACTCACAGAGATCCGCCTGCCTCTGCCTCCCAAGTGCTGGGGTTAAAGGCGTGCGCCATCCCAGCAGGGCTTCCAGCCTAGTTTAAGCAGTTGAGGTAGGAATAAGTTAGGTCCGTTGGAAAAACAATAAAAAGCTACTGTACCTATCCTTTTAACAGAAAACAGAATGGGGGTTGGGACACAGAGACATCCTTAAAACGCTGGTTTAAGGTTCTTTTCCCCTTTAAGTGTTCAATGGGAACTGGAAGCTGTAGGGTGCGTTCCCTTCATTCCTTCCTTTAGTCATTAGCATCTGAGAAAGGCTTCCCTAACTTCCCTTTAGAATTCCCTGCGCTCAGATTTTTCCCATCCATTTACAGTCGCCGCCCCTTTAGAGTACTCAAGTTAGAGAGCCTCGTGGCGTCCTTCCTCACCACTTTTTAACACTGCAAATTTTGTTTTGTCCCTACAGTGCACCCCTCCCCCCACCTTCAAACTCGAGTACTGGGCGACAAATAATGTATTTTAAAATTGTGTTCACTCTAGATTACCAAATCCCGTAAGAACTGAGAGTTCTATTTCTAGACTATTTCAACTTTATTTTTGGTTCAACTTTCTCAACATCTACAGCTGTGCTTGATCTACAGTTGGCAATAAATACGTGTTAAATAAAATGTTGCCTGCCGTCTACGCTAGTCTGGACTGTGTGGATCAAGGCCCTTTAACACTGATACTACATTCCTGTTCTCTGAAAAAGGCTTCAAGCGGCCCGACTGTGACGTCCTTCAGTTTTCAAAATGGGAAAGCGAAAATTCCCACAATTCTCAGAACGCGAATTTCTCGCCACAATTCAAAATGGCGAAGGAGGGTGGGGCCTGTCACATGGTGGGCGTCACAGCAGCATTTTTTCCCTCCCCGCCTCCCCGCCTCGTCTGGTAGTCTACCGGTCCCCTCCTCTGCCCACTAAGCCTTTTCGAGGAATCAGCTGGGATTGGCTGGCTAGCAGTGTGGGAGTGGGCCCGTGAAGTCGAGACGCTGCGCCATCACTTCCTGTTGTGGGCAGTCGTTTCCTGTCAGTGCTAGGTAACAATGGGGAAGATAATGGCTGCTTGAGCTACGTCTTAGAACGGGCGCTGGGCTAGAGGCGGGTCTCTAGCAAAGGTTCGGAGGCGGGCTAGAGAGCCGCGGAGGCAGTGGCACGGCGGAGCCTTGGTGGCGGCGGCGGCGCCCGGCGAGTTCGCTCTCGGTCGGAATCCCCGAGTAAGTGAAGACACGGGCAGCCTGAGAAATGGGGCTGTCGGGCTGGAGAGAGGCAGCGGCGCCACGGCTCTCAAAATGGCCCGAGTGGCCGGCTGCGGCCGAGACACCCAGCACGGCCTCCGGACCCGGGCTTGTGGCGGCGGGGGGCTCCGTGGCCTAGTCGCCGCTGCCATTTTAGCTGGGTGGTGTGGGGCGGCCGGTTCGTGGAAGAAGGGGAAGGAGGGAGGGAGGACTTCCTCTCCGTGGCCCTGGAGTCGCGGCCCGGTCCTCCCCAGCTCAGAAGGCCGGGGAGGCGATCCTGAACTTTGGGCCTCAGGCGTGAGAATCTAAGCGGCTCCAGTTCTTCTCTTTACTCGGAGTTTTCCCCCCTCGTCGCCCCGCGTAGCTGATCGGGCTAGGGGTTGGGGAAGTCGGGTGGAGGTGCTGTAAGTCAGATGTTGGGAACTCTTGGGCCTTCAGATTTTCCCAGGGTTCGCAAAGCCCCATTTTGAACCCTTCTGGAGGGCATTACCAATTAGTTGCCCTCTGGGGCTACGATGTCAGTCTTCCCCGAGGACCCGGGACAAATTTGGTTTGCTTCCTTGCTGCTTTAGCCCTGGTGTATCCTTGGCCAGATATTACTAGAAGGATCTCTCTCCCCCACCCCCGCCCCGCGCGCGCGCGCCCTCCAAAAAAAAAAAAAAAGAAAGAAAGAAAGAAAAAGAAAAAAAAACGGAGGGAAAAGACGTTGGGGTTGTTTTCCCTGGTAAGTGTGGGAATTGAGCCAAATTATTTCCAAGTTAATATCCGTGTGATCCGCCAGCAGTCATACCCCTCCCCCACTCAAAAACCCCTAAGGGTCTCAGCTTCTGCGGGCGGTACCTGCCACGTACGCCATAGCTTAGTAACTAGTATTAACCGGTTGGGCTTCTGCTTCCTGAATACTCAGTCCCTTTTCCCCTTATGCTGATTAATTTCAAGATGGAGGAGACAGCCACGTTCTTTCCCTAGACAGTTTCACCATACTTATTCCACAGGTTAGTCTAGCAGTCTGAGGCCTAGCAGACTAGTTATTAAGGTCATTTTTTTCTTTTTAGGGGCAAAAGGATTTATATCAGTTTATCATGCACCACTGGCAGGCCCCACAATTTTTTTTTTTACTAGAAATCAGTTGCTTACATTTCTTGAATCATAATTAACCACAGTGCACTTAGATGATTGAAGACAGAAAAAAATAATAATGTGTTAATCATTTCTTTGATTTTTCATAATTACAAAGTTATCTTCCCATCAGATCAGAGTCGTCTGGAGAGGAGGCAGGCACAATTACTGGCCGGCCTTTTTCTCAAATCAATTTCTGAAGTACAGGTTAACTATCTAGAAAGACCAACCCAAGCACCCCTTAAAGTAACTATTTTAGGGCAGTTCCTCTTACTGAAAAAGGTCACAAACATTCTTTAGCCTAAGATGTCCTGATGTTTTTTATTACTGCAGTTTCTGCCTTAGGCTAGTGTAGTGTACCAAATAAGTCCTTGAAAGTGACTCTTAGAATCTGAAAATAATTACTAGTCTGATTAGGAAAGGCTTGTTTTAAACAAGCTAATATTAAAAGGTAGATTGCCTCTTGGCCATTAAAGGAAATCTTTTATCTAACTCCTGGTTCCCTCTGACCCTCTTGGTTCCCTAAATATCCTAATACTAACATTGAATTAATTTGGGTTATGATGCATGTAACCAAAATACATATGGTATGTGTTTTTAAGAATTTGTTTTATTTCAATGAAAGTGTGGATTCTATGACAGGAAGAATAATGAATTTTTTTCTTCTAGAGCAGAGTGAAGAAAACTAAATCCCAATTTATTGGATTTGAGTACTATGTCATAACAGACAGGTAATTATTTTTTGTTTCGTCTCCTGATGATGTATTTACAAATATATGTTGTTATGTTCTACAGTCCCTGTGTTTGAATGGGTTCTTCATGATGAGGGTGGATGCTTTTACTGTGAATTCAAAGGGTACCTGAAAGTCACCTATGCTTTAGCTGTGGATTTTATTTTAAAAGTAATTTAAAATTAGCCAAACTTTTATAGCACTGAAAGGAAAAATTAGGCTGTTTTAAGACATTATTGGAAAGACCTGGGTATGAGAAATTGCTTTTAAATGTTCAGTGAATAACTAAGTGAAATCTCAATAGAATGTGAGTTATTTTGTCTGCCATTTTATTTTTTCCCCTTTCAAGATTCAAGAAGCCATATTGGTATGTATTCTAATTGGAATTAATTCTGTCATTATTATTATTACCATTATTATTTCTGTCATAACATATCACATTATTATTACCACATAAATTGCTTGGACTAACCAGGGCACTTAAAAGTAAGTGGAACATTATTAATAAGTACTTCTAAAAAACAGTTGCAAACTTGGATTGTCCTAAGCAAATTCTGCTGGATAGTTAACTAGACTACATTTATAAGTAACTTTTCTTCAAGGAGTGTGTGCTAGGCTCTGGGTTTGGCGTGTATTATTTTGTAATCTTCACAATCAGACCTTCATGGGGATGTTAACTATTTTAAAGAGGAAACAGACTACCCTGAGAAAAGGTTGGGTGATTTGTTAAAAATTAGTATGTGGTGGAGCTCTCATTTGACACTTGAAGTCAACAAACTTTAATACCTGTTTGCCATCTAGTTACATCAGGAAACTAGTGGAAATTGAAAGCAATAATCTGTATGTTATCCTGCATCAGAAACTGTCATTAACTTGTAAAAAATACTTTGCCTCAGTGGAACAGGTGAGAGTTTTCCAGCAACTATGCATTATCTGGGTGGTTCATTACAGTTCATGTTTCAACTGTTACTGCTCTTGGTGTAAGTTGATAAATTTACTTTATAAATCAGAGTCTGTTGTGGTGTCCCACATCTTGAATACTGGCATTTGGTGGGGTAAAGGGGCGCAGACATAGGAGGATCACCACAATTTGAGACTAGCTCACTGATCTAGACAGTGAGTTCTAGGCCAGCTAGTTCTACATAGTGAGACCTTGTCTCAAAAAAAAAAATTATAATCAGGGCTCTTAAAGAAATAGCTCAATGAAATCTTTAGAAATATTAGGCCGCTGTCTTTCAGTTAGTAAACATTGTAGTAAGGCTTTCAGTAAGAGCAGGTCAAGTGGAGCATTTACATTTATAGAATTGTGTTACTATACTTTTTCCATAGTCCTATAGGACCAGGAAAGAGAATACCCTCAGTGACTAGCAGCCTGTTTTGATTTACCATTGAGTGGGTAGCAAATAACAGTCCAAACTAGACCAATGAAGTGCTGCATTTTGGGGTTAGTGCCCAGGATGAGGACATTTTCTTTTGTAGGTGTAGTTCTTTGACATTTTTGAATAAGAGAGATTTCTAAATCCTCATGTCCCACTTTATATAGTACTTTGAATCTTTGATAACCAATGCTAAAATAGTAGTAGTTCCATGTCTGTTTTTTCTTTCATTATTTTTTTCTCAGCTTTGAATAGGGACATTTCCTAGATGGTGTAAAGCAGTTCATCTTTCCCCCTCTAAATAACTGAGATTTTTTTCAAAGATGATTCCTCAATTATGGATATATATGTTTTTGAACATAGGGTTTTCTACCTGAAAAAAATGAATTGTCATTTTTGCTCTAGATTTTCTCATATTACAATGCTTTAACTTGAGATTTTAATGTCATTAATCAAAACAGCACCGATATATGTGTGGGATAAATATCTGTAGTAGACAGCAGCACATTTTGTGTGTATGTGTGTTTAGGTAGGTTAAAGGTAATACCTGCACATCTACAGATCATACTGTCTTTGCAGCTTGTGACAGTCTAAGGGGGTTTGAAGAGAATGGCTCTTTCTGGGCGGGGAGAGATGCTTGTGTTTAATGATAACCTAAGTATAGGTATAAAAGGTTCTTAGTGTATGGGTCAGACCAGGGTCAGGCCCACCCTCAGGATTTCTATGTGGGAACACTGGTTCAGGAAGGATTTAGTTGTCAGCATGTTTGATCTTAAAATCGTTTTCCTCAACTAAAATTAAGTGATCGATATAGGTGATAGGCCAGTCTTTTTTGGTTGTGTGTATGTGCGCGTGCGTGCTTGCGTGCGTGCGTGCGTGCGTGCGTGCGTGCGTGCGTCCGTGCGTCTGTGCGTGTGTGCGTGTGTGTTGAGGCAATGCCTCTTCTGTAGTTCAAGTTGTCCCGGAGTTAATTATATAGCAACCTCATGGAAATCCTCCTGTCTCATCCTCCAGATATTTCAGAGAAAGTATTTTTTTATTTTATTTTGTTTTTTGATGAGAGGATTTTGTTGTGTAGCCCAAGCCAGCCTTGAACTCATGATCCTCCTTCCTCAGTCTTCCAACTGCTGCGATTACAGGAGTGCTTCACAGTCTCAGCTTGATGGGAAATCTTATGTCCTGAAATAGTACTGTAGTTACCGATTACTATCAACACTACTAATAATCAGAGATTTTTGTGTTTATTTTTAAAATAAACATAGAACTCTATGGGATATTTTTTAAGTTCTTCAGAATAATAAAAGCAGCAGTTCAAAATTGAATTTATAGAGAACAAATTCTGATTTAACAAGGTAGAACAATAATAAAGGAACATGGAATGGTTGGGTGAAGATTAAATTTCCTGTCTGAATTACTTGAGTGGGATGAAATGTCATCATAGTGGCTTTCCACTAACTTGATCTTATAAATTGGTAGCATAGCAGAGTTTTCTGTCATTTAATTTTTTTTACTATATAGTTCTTCATACTCTTTCAATTCAATTGTTTTAGAGGCTTGTGGTTGTAATTGTGAACTGCATGTCAGTTCTCTTCCTGCCAAGAGATTAGACATGAGGGACATTCCTGAATCCCTTTTGGATTTTTCAGCTACCCTTCCTAAGAGGTAAAGATAGGAAAGTGTAAGCGAAGCTAAGTGTCCATTACTATTCCGGTACTCTCTGTAAGTTCATTGCTGTGGTGTCTCAGTAGTGTTGAATGCACTCTATGTTCTACTAGTCTACCTCTGGAAATGTTTCAACAAATCATGTGGTTGATGAGCACTATCTTCCCATAAATAAATGCAATAAAACAACCCTGTCCTGTTTTTTATTAGATTATTTTATTTGTATGAGTATTTTACCTATACATGTGTATACACACACGCACACACGCACCGTGTGTGACTCTTGCTCATTTAGGCCAGGAGAGGATGTCAGATTTCCTGGAACCAAAGTTACTGATGGTAGTGAGCCACTACGTAGTGCTGGGAGTCAAATCAGGTCTTCTGTAAGAGTAACAAGTACTCTATACCATGTAGCCATCTCTCTAGTCCCTCTGTCCTTGTTTTCTTTTTGTTGTTGTTTGTTTGTTTTGAGACAGGGTCTCACTGTGTAGCCCTGTCTAGCCTAGAACTCAAGAGTTCTGCCTGCTGCCTCCTGAGCGCTGGAATTAAAGGTATGTTTCACCATGCCCAGTGCCCTGGTTTTTTTAGGGTTTTTTTGTTTGTTTTTTGTTTTTTGGGGGGCGGGGAAATGCTTCATATTTTTAAAAGTGAGAGATGACAGAAAAGCACAGCTAAACTTCCATCCATTTATCTATTACAAATTTAATGAACTTTAAAATTCTACAAAAAGCCGGGCGGTGGTGGCGCACGCCTTTAATCCCAGCACTTGGGAGGCAGAGGCAGGTGGATCTCTGTGAGTTCGAGGCCAGCCTGGGCTACCAAGTGAGTTCCAGGAAAGGCGCAAAGCTACACAGAGAAACCCTGTCTCGAAAAACCAAAAAAAAAAAAAAAAAAAAAAACCTACAAAGAAAAATTCTTAACATTTTTGATATCTACATACATGATGGTACTTTTTATCCTGACTTCAAATCTAGTAGATCATTTGATTTAACTTTGTATATTATTTTTTGGTAGAACTGGGGTTTGAACGTAAGAGTCTTATGCATACCAGGCAAGTGTTCTACTACTAAGTTCTAGCCCTAAGCCCCTTTTTACTTTTTCTTTTGTAATTTGAGATCACATCTCATGAAGTTGCCTAGGCTACCCTGAAACTAACTGTAGCATAGATAGGCATTGAACTTGTGATCCTCCTGCCTTAGTCTTCCTATTAGCTAGGATTACAGACCTTTGCCACAGGCTTATCTCGTACTTTAACTTTTTTATTTGTTTGTTTGATTTTTCAAGACAGGATTTCTCGGTATAACAGAACCCTGACTGTCCTGGAACTTGATTTATAGGCCAGGCTACCTTGAACTCACAGAGATACTCCTGCCTCTACCTCTGATTGCTGGGATTAAAGGTGTGCACCACCATCGCCCAGCTGGTTTAACCTATTTTAACCATAGTGAGACAGAGTTTCACTATGTAACCCTGGCTGTCCTTAAACTCAGAGATCTGCCTGCCCTGAGTGCTGGGATTAAGGTGCCCATCATCATACCTGGCTATGGTTGAACAAACAGGTGGTTTTTTTCTTTTGGTGTTAGTACTTTATTGACAAAAAAAGTGGAAAAAAATAAATAGAATACAAACTGAGCTGTGTGGCTGGCTCAGTGGTAGAGTGTTTGCCTGATATGCACAGTCCATTCCCAGCACTGTTGAGAATTACAGAGCCAGCATGGTGACATGGGACTAGGCTAGATAGTGACCCCATGTTCCTCCAAAAGCAGATCAGAAAAGAGAACATCTGGCTATTTGTGCCAGTACAAGATGTTTTTTGGGCTAGGGGTATAACTCAGTGGAAGAGTGATTACCAATCTGTTTTTTTAATGGGCTTCATGATGTAATCCCAGCTACTTTGGAGGTTGAGGCAGGAAGTTAATAGTGAAAAGGTCTCAAAGAGTGCTAAGGATATAGCTCAGTGTGGTAGGGTGCTTGTCTTGCATATATAAGGCCCTAGGTTCAATCCTCAGCACCACAAAAAGGCTTTTTAGGTTTGAAAGTGTTTATCCAAGGACTGGTATAAAAAGCCCATGGGCTTCAGTAGGCATGCTGTTTGGGATTTAAGGAATGTATCATAAAGCACACAGTCTGGGATTTACTGGGAGGCAGTAGTCATTTAGAGGGAAATTGATTGACTTTGGAATCAGTAGACCTGTATTTAATTGCTGACCATTTATTGTCCACAGGGCTTTGACAAATCACTGGACAAGGTTGTAGTCCTGGCTGTCCTGGATCTTGCTCTGTGGACCAGGCTGGCCTCGAACTCACAGAGATCTGCCTGCCTCTGCCTCTTGAGTGCTGGGACTAAAGGTGTGTGCCACCGCCACCCAGCTTATCTTTTGAGTAAATAATTGTTTTAAAATGTCTGAAGCTAATTATATGTAAAAGTATATGATCTGTGTCATAAATAGTAAACCTTGAGAATAAGGTGATAGCTAAAGATCCTCTCTGGTGATGTGGAAGGAGTGCAGGGTGTGGAGGCCTCTTTGTCCCCTCTACTCACCTCAGGAAGTCAGGTCTTCACACATACTAGGCAAGCACTCTGCCACTGAGCAAAATGCCCCAGCCCTTTTTTGCTGTTACTAGTTCAACTGGAAAAGATCACATTTTTTTCAATCATATATGTCATTATTTTACTGACATTTTCATACTAAGGTAGAGAAAAGTCTGTATTTGGTTATTTGGATCATGGTTCCCTAACATCTTTAATATACCTTAGCTTTTTAAAATGTTTTTTTTCACTCCCCAAACAATAGAACTTGTAAGTTACATTTATTACCTTTCTTAATTTTGTGCCACAGCTAGTGCAAGACTCTTTAAAATGAGACCAGGGTTCGTTGAGTATTTAAGAGTAAGATTGGTTTACCAGGCATTGAGACCACTGCTTGCATTGAGAATTTCCTTTGATTTCAAATGTAAGCAGTCACCTGAGGCTCTGGCACCTTCTTGCAGTCATAACTCCCCATGTGACTGCCCCTGCAGGACGGATGTGCCTTCCCAGGGCCGAAATCTCTTCACTTATTCCACTCTTAGCCAATGCAGATTTAAAGCAGAAAGGATGGAGAGTTGGGGCGGAAGTGGGGAATGAATCAAGTCAGATTTGGTTCTCCCCAAATTGACCCCAAAATAACTACAAGGAACTGACTTTTTGATGGAAGCCACTACTTTAGCAAACACTGTGTTCTCTTTAGCAAGGCCTTCCTAGTTTGCTTGCAGTTTTGGAGTAAAAGTATGTTACAGAAATATGTGGAGAGATTTCTCAGATGTGTATTGATGAGTGCAGGGGAAATGTAGAGCAATGTGTCATTATGGAAGTAAAAGGAATTTGGAGCTGGTCTTTTTCTATTTTGAGGCAGGGTCTCATCCCCATAGGCCTTGCCAAGAAAGTGGTAGAATTTTGTGTCATTGGAACATATAGCTCAATATTACCATATTCTCAGGACAAGGGGAGAAATAACCTGTACTTAATGACATTGTAGTTCAGACGGTCTTTTGAATTCAGTCTGTTCTATATGATATGACTAAGATTCAGGTAGTTTGCTTGCTTTAAGGTGCTGATCACATCTCCATTTGGGGGCAGTCTTGTTATACTGTTGTGTTAAAAGGGAGACTTACTGGCTTCCCTGTTTTTGTTAACTCTTGACACTATGCTTATATTCTCTTTTGTGTTATGGCTTTCTATTTGAAAATGCCTTTGCACACGCATGTACTAGTCTCTTCAGCAGCCCTCAGGCTTGGTTTTAATAGTTTTAATCTCTCAGCGATTCAGTTCCCAAGTGTACCTTTTAGTATATTATTACTTGAAGGCTAGATAGAAGGTCCTCAGCTACACACTATAAGAATTTTATTTTGAGATTTATTTTTATGTGTATGGGTGTTTTTTACCTGCATGTATGTATGTGTACCAAGTGATTGCTTGGTGCCTGTGGAGGCCAAGAAAAGAGTGTCAGATCCCTTAGAGATCGAGTTACAGATAGATGGTTGTGAGCTGTCATGTTGGTGCTCAGAACCAAATCTGGGTTCTCTACTGGAACAGCCAGCTCTCCGAACCACTGAGCCATTGCTCTAGTCCTGTGCGTGAAGTTGAAACTGAGAAAATTCACTTTGCACTTTTGGAACTGTAGTTGGAGCTCTTGGATAGCCTGTGATACCAGTGTTCCCTCCTGTTAAAGTGACTTTAAGTTTTGCATGTTAGCATTGATTGTCCTGTTATTCATTAAGAGACATTATCTATTAGTTACCAGCCAAACTGATTCCTCAAGCCATTTGTGTTTTGAAGGTAGTATGAGAGGTTGTTCTCATTAAGAAAAAATTGATCTTTGACCCAAGTCCTACAAATCACAATAAAATCTAACCATTGTTAAGCCTTCAAAATGCTGTATGGAAAGGCTAAGCCTGTGGCTCATATAAAGCAAGATTGCCATGAGTTTAAGGCCAGCATAGGCTTCAAGGTAAGATCCTATCTTCAAAACAGAATCCCAGCACTCAGAAGATAGAAGCAGATAGATCTCTTGAGTTTGAGACCACATTGATCTACAAAGTGAGTTCTAGGCCAGTCAAGGCTACATAGTGAAACCCTGTCTCAAAAAAAAAAAAAGATTTTTTTTTTGACAAAAAAGTTCATACAACCAAAGGTGATTAAATTCACAAGAATGAGGTTTCCATTGATGCTATTGGTTCACTAAAATGGTGGATTCTAATATTTTTTTCAAAGTACTTGTTGAGGAAAATAAAATGGTTAACCAGAAGCTTTATAAACATCTTGCATTTTCATAAACTTTTGTAAATAGTCCCACCAGGGTTTTTTCCTCCCCCACCTATATTTTTATCATTTCATTTATAAATCATCTTGGCAGGTCTGCTTTAGGTTATGCTGAATTAAGTGTTTACTCAACTTCTTTTAAAACTCCTCCAATCTTACCATTCAGAAAGCTAGGCCAGGAATATTGATACTTCAAGGCCAGCTTGGGCTATTTTTTTTTTCTTTTTGGTTTTTTTCGAGACAAGGTTTCTCTGTGTAACAGTCCTGGCTGTCCTGGAACTCCCTTTGTGGACCAGGCTGGCCTCTGCCTTCCAAGTGCTGGGATTAAAGGTGAGTGCCACCACCACCCGGCCAAGCCTACGCTGTATTTTCACCTGTTGTTTCATGGAGACTGTTCATGGGACTAGTTGTACAGTTACTTTATACTTGAATAATCAGCACTGGTCTAGGGAAAGAAACACTTGAACACTGTTGTATTTGTTAACCCATCACTAGCCACTCTATTACTTGCATGGTCAATGACAGCCTGTCCAGTACCCTTGACGTTTTGTAGAACTGTATTAATCAAAAGGCTAATACTAACAAGTTCATTTCCTTCATACACATTTCTGCCCTTGAACAAAATTTCATTTCCTGTTGATAAAATAACTTTCTTCACACAGGAAAAAACAAGCCATTTGGAAACTTGGTTAAATCCTTATTTTTATCTTTTTTTATTGAAAATATTTTTCATACAATATATTGACCATGGTTTCCCCTCACCCAACTCCACCCCCTCCCTTTAGAAAATAAACAGACAATCAAAAAACCCTTCCCCCTAGTCTCTTACTTAACCCTAACCTCTGGTTATATGGTTACATGTCTGTCAAAGGCTTAAAAGATAACATCCACATATGAGAGGAGACACAATATTTTTCTTGGAGTCTGGGTTACCTCACTCAGGATGGATTTTTCTAGCTCCATCCATTGACCTGTAAATTCTATAATTTCCTTTTTAACAGCTGAATAATACTCTGGTATGTAAATTTTTATGACGTTCTAGATGAAATCCTTCACTCTTGAGTTTTCTAATTTGCAGAGCATAGGTTTCCTGTAGTGGGAGTGTTTTGACAATTATTTTAGTCTAATTTTACACTCTTAGCACATTCATAATACATGCCTAAGTGAGGCCTTGGTCATCTAATCTGGTGACTATTAGGTACCCTCTGCTGTACCTTTATGTCTAGTGTTCAGGTACACTTTTCACTTGTCACAGTGAGTGTGTACTTGTACGTTTATTTTTTAAAAGTCACAGGCTGACACACATGCCATACTTGAAAGACTGTCAAGTTACAATTGCACTGAGGTAACTGGAAGTTCAGAGAGAGCAGCAGTGCAAAGCAGTGAGGGAACCATTTACTGGCTGTCACAGTTGTTCAGTTCTGCCATTATAACACAAGCGTGCATGGCTGTGCTCCAGTAAGACTATGAATGCCCAAGTGTGTATTTCATAGTTTTCATACATCACAAACATTTTTTTAATGTGCCAGTAGCCATGTTTTGTGGCACACCTCTGTAAGCTCAGCACTCAAGAGGCTCAGGCAGGAGAGCTGTGTTTTGAGTTAACTGGACCACACAGATTTCCCTGACTGAAATAACTATAAAACCCAGGGGCTGGATGTATATCCTTATGATAGAGTGCATGCAGGCAAGGCCCTGGGTTCAGTTTGTAGCACTTGCATGTAAAAACCAGTTTTAGATTATAAAGAAAATAGAAGCAGGGCACATTGCTGAATTTGGCCCAAGCATATAGTTTGCTAATCCCTGACCTAGTCTTCCTAGTGTAACAGTGCTTTTCCAAAGTTTTCCTATTACATTTCATATATTCGTTTTTCATAAATTCACCACTGTACCTGCACTCTCGATTTCCATGTAAATAAAACTATGGAATACATAGTGACATTGTTTTCAAGTTGGTCTTTCTCTTTTTAGATAATT
The DNA here is from genome assembly GCF_949786415.1 of Peromyscus eremicus. NCBI lineage: Eukaryota > Metazoa > Chordata > Mammalia > Rodentia > Cricetidae > Peromyscus > Peromyscus eremicus. The sequence continues at coordinate 58,508,312 of NC_081439.1, read as the reverse complement.
TTCCACTTGTTCATCAAGATGGAGAACTCCGATTCTAACGATAAAGGAAATGATCAATCTGCAGCACAGCGCAGAAGTCAGATGGACCGATTGGATAGGGAAGAAGCTTTCTATCAATTTGTAAATAATCTGAGTGAAGAAGATTATAGACTTATGAGAGACAACAATTTGCTAGGCACCCCAGGTAAGCTACATCTAATGTAAGGTGTACATGTAAGTTGCTGGGTTTTTAAGAAATAGCTTATTTTACAATGTGTTTTTACTAGCTAGCCATGCATCCAGGTACAAAATAACTAATAGGATTTTAGTTTCTAGGACAGACTCATCTTATTTTGTCATCTTTTATTCTTTGAATATGTCCCAACTGTAACCCTACAGAATTAGCTCTGGGTAAAACAGCAACTAGAACTCTGTCCTTACTTTCTTTCACCCAGATAAGGTCTCATTTGGTCCTAGTTAGAACTCAGTCTTACATCTTCCTTCCCATTTCTGTTTCCACCAACCTGTGGACGGTTTCGTTCATTTTCAAAGGTAAGGTTTTTAGCAAGACTAGCAAATAATAAATACCAGACTTGAATTAGAATATCTTAGCTGCACTTGTGGCTCTGTTGTTACTTGGTGTGGTTTCTGGCAAGTCAATTTAAAGTTCAGATAACAAAACCAGACAAGACCTGGTGGCATGTGCCTGTAATCCCAGCTGCACAGGAGGCTGAGGCAGGAGGAGGTTGTTGAGTTTGAAGCCAGCCTGAATGGATCCTTCTTCAATAAGAATCATGAGGGTGGAAAAAAGACAGAAACCGACTTGCTGATTTTCATTTGTAATTTGGCAAACATTGTTCACCTTCCAGGAGAAAGTACTGAGGAGGAGTTGCTCAGAAGACTACAACAAATTAAAGAGGGCCCACCACCACAGAGCTCAGATGAAAATAGAGGTATATTTTGCTTTGGGAGGTGGGTAGTGGATGGAATGATAGGAACTTCATAATAGTAAATGTCGCCAGAGATTATCCTGAAATGCCACAAATTAATTTGGTGATAAGTAACTGTTCATAAAAAGAGAAGTGGCATTTTCTTGCTGTTTGGTGAGAATGTCAGCATGCTGTGTTATTCTGCCTCACCTTTGGATTGTTTGTGTTAATTGGGCCACAGTGAGAAGTAGTCTATTTAAATGAGGTTTCCTCCCCTTGGCTTTCCACAGCCATTGAAATTTCCTGCTACTTAGTTCCTTGTTTATAAATGTGGCTTCATCAGCAGAAAAGAAATGCTGCTTTGTCTGCCCTAGTGCCTTTCTAGTGGGTGTAATTTGGTCTCCCTGGGGTATTAGCAGTGACTGGAGACTGGTTGACACAACTGATGAGGGTTTGCTGTTAGGATCTAGCAGGCAGAGAGAGGGCAGGTATACTGCCAACCATCCTGATACCCTACAGTGCACAGCACAGTTGCCAGCATTCATTGGTTCAGAGCGTCAGTGCTGCGGCTAAGCAAGCTGGCTCTAACCTCGGGCCTGGTGCTCCTCTGCACAGGCAATAGGGATTGGCTGGAACCTTGGAGCTGTGGTGGTAGATTAGTTTGTGAACCTACTGTTGAGTATGCTGTTACTCTAGGTTCAGGCTGTTCATTTGATACAGGCTTCATTGTCATGGTAGTTTAAGATCTTGATAGTGACAAATCTTCAAGTAATTATAAACCATTAACCTTGTTTATGTTTTTGCTATGGCTACAAAATTCTTGTATTTTAAAGTAACTTTATATTATCAAAGATACTTAAGCTAGGTCCCTAGATGAAGTAATAGAGACTGAAAATTTGGTAGAAATATAATCGGAACCAAAATACCAACACTAACCCCCACAACTAGCGATTATATAGTTCCATTTTGTTTAGACAGTGGACTAGGAAAAACATGTCGCCTTCTCAGTCTCACAGCTCCTTCTAGAGCAGCAGTTCTCAACCTTCCTAATGCTGTGACGCTTTAATACAGTTCCTCATGGTGTGCTGACTCCAACCATACACCTGTTTTCAGTGCTACTCCGTAACTGCAGTTTTGCTACTGTTATCAATTGTAATGTAAATAGCTGATATGCAGGATAGCTGAAACGGGCATTCACCCCTCCCCAGAGAGGTCAAGACCCACAAGTTGAGAACCACCATTAACCATTACAGGCTCTCATGAAATAGTGGAAACAACTTCTTCCAGATCCCCTCTGAAAATAAAGTTCTATCACTCTTAGCTTTCTCTTTTCAAACACCTGATTTTTTTGCTTCTTACTTAGAAATCAGTGTTACATACAGTATAAGACCTGTAAATGTAAAATTTGTTCAGAGTTGCAGAATTCTTCAATGTTATTTATATAATTGTCCTAACTTTTGTAGTTCCTTTCTCTCTCCCTCCTCCTTCTTTGTTTTAAACAGGTGGAGATTCTTCAGATGATATGTCCAACGGTGACTCTATAATAGATTGGCTTAACTCTGTCAGACAGACTGGCAATACCACAAGAAGTGGCCAGAGAGGAAATCAGTCCTGGAGAGCAGTGAGCCGGACTAATCCAAACAGTGGTGATTTCAGATTCAGTCTAGAGATAAATGTTAACCGTAATAATGGAAGCCAAACCCCAGAGAATGAAAATGAACCATCTGCTAGACATCTTAGTGTAGAAAACATGGAACAGAGCAGCCAAAGACAAATAGAAAGTCCAGCATCTGAGGCATCGTCTGCCAGATCATCTAGGTCAGAACGCAATTTAACTGAAGCATTCATAGAAGTGCCATCCACCAGAGGTCAGAGGAGGGCAAGAAGCCGGAGCCCAGAACACCGGAGAACCAGAGCTAGAGCTGAAAGAAGTAGGTCACCTCTGCACCCAACAAGTGAAATTCCACGAAGAGCTCATCATAGTATCTCATCTCAGACCTTTGAGCACCCTTTAGTAAATGAGACCGAGGGAAGTTCTAGAACCCGTCACCATGTGACCCTGAGACAGCAGATAACTGGACCTGAGTTACTAGGTAGAGGTCTTTTTGCAGCTTCTGGGCCAAGAAATGCCGTTCAAGGAACAAGTTCTTCAGACACAGGTACCAATGGTGAATCTGCAGGATCTGGTCAAAGACCTCCGACCATAGTCCTTGATCTTCAAGTAAGAAGAGTTCGTCCAGGAGAATACCGGCAGAGAGATAGCATAGCTAGCAGAACTCGGTCAAGGTCTCAGACACCAAACAACACAGTCACTTACGAAAGTGAACGTGGAGGCTTTAGGCGCACCTTTTCACGTTCTGAGCGTGCAGGTGTGAGAACCTATGTCAGTACTATCAGGATTCCCATTCGCAGAATCTTAAATACTGGTTTGAGTGAAACTACATCTGTTGCGATTCAAACCATGTTAAGGCAGATAATGACAGGTTTTGGTGAGCTAAGCTACTTTATGTACAGTGACAGTGACTCAGAGCCTAGTGCCTCAGTCTCCAGTCGAAATTCGGAGAGAGGAGAGTCACGGAATGGAAGGGGGAGCTCTGGTGGTAACAGCTCTGGTTCCGGCTCCAGCTCTAGCCCTAGCCCCAGTTCCAGTGCTGAAGGTTCAGAAAGTAGCTCAGAGATGTTCGAAGGCAGTAATGAAGGAGGCTCATCTGGCCCAGCAGGTGCCAGGAGAGATGGTCGACATAGGGCCCCAGTTGCATTTGATGAAAGTGGTTCTTTGCCATTCCTTAGTCTGGCTCAGTTTTTCCTCTTAAATGAGGATGACGACGACCAACCTAGAGGACTCACCAAAGAACAGATCGATAACTTGGCAATGAGAAGTTTTGGTGAAAATGATGCATTGAAAACATGCAGTGTTTGCATTACAGAATACACAGAAGGCAACAAACTTCGTAAACTACCTTGCTCCCACGAGTACCACGTCCACTGCATCGACCGCTGGTTATCGGAGAATTCCACCTGTCCCATTTGTCGCAGGGCAGTCTTGTCTTCTGGGAACAGAGAAAGTGTTGTGTAATGAGAACAGAACTCTGAGCTGTGTAGCTGGAATAGTGATGGGCAAACAAATTACTTGCTTTATGTCCACTTTGTTGAGTGGTGCTTAAATATAAAGTCATAACCTGAACCTGAGTCATTGCTTTCTGAGGGAATCATGTCTTTAGTTTCTCTTTCAGGATGAAAAGAATATTTCAAAAGCAATGTTTTAGGACTTAAATGTTTGATTTCGGTACCAGATAATTGCTAACCTGTTACTGATAATTTACCCACATCCACTTGTCATTTTTCCCTTTGTTATCTTAAGGTCTGCCTTAGCAGTGGCTCCTTTCTCTACATGTTGACCTCTTTTTAAAGTTTCCCAGGCCATAAGAGAGGCATGAAGAAAATTCCCACTCAAAACTTAAGTTCCATTATGTGTTTTGTAAGTGATTAATTAAAACAGTACCATTCCCAGTTATTGACACCAATTCAGTTACATTCTGAATATTGTTTGTTCACCTTCCAGAGTAGGTGATGATGGACATACCAGTGTAAATAACACTAAACAGGATCTTCTAAGTGTATTAACTGTCCTAAGCCCATCACTGTGGCACACAATAGAGTGAACTTATAGTTTAATTGAGATATTTATCTTGTGGAAATATTAAAAAAAGCCTATGCTTGTGTAAGTGAAAAAAAATCACATTCATTTGTTTAAAAATGTAAAGCTATTTTGTAGAGGCTCAGTACTTTTCCAATGCACTCTTGTATTAATGCATTCAAAATTGTAAAGTACCATGCTTAGAAATGAGAACTGCTTTTTGTGAGCCAGCATAGTATAACAAACACACCAAACGAAGCTGCTTTTGTAAGTGTGTAGATGTCAAGAGCAGAACATATCTATATTTAATGTATTTGTGAACAGCTACTGTGACATGAAAAGGAAAGGACCATGCAGAATCAAACTGCTTTAGAGACCAATGGAGGTTGTGTATTTTAACTTGGATTTAGGCAGGAAATGATAGATGAGGGTAAAGAAAAGAGCTCTGAAGAGTGGAACATTTTCATGATGACAGTAATACAGACATGAACTGGTTTCCCACGGTGACAGCCACAGCAGCTTGACCCAGAATTCTACTTTAATAGATGAAGCAGCCGGTCGTTTGGCTTTCAGAAGACGAACCACCGCCACCTAGCACAAGTTCAATTGATGTTTTTACAGTCTGCTCCTCAAAAAAAGGAAAGGTGGTGGAAAGAAGGACTAAACCAATTTTAAAGTAAGGATTTCAGTTGGTACGGATGGGTGTGCTAATTGGAAAAGTCTCGGATTTGCTTGTTTTCGAGATTTATGTAAGGTACTAATGCACACTTGTCAGTATTTTATTGATGTATCTAGCAGATCTAACATGCCACCTTTAAAGACCTATTCATAAATTAAGAAATTTTTATTAACAGTGAGGCATGTGGGGTTATTTGAAATTCAGATTCTAGTTGTGCTGCCCATATTTGAAGATGAGATGGCTGCCTCACATCTATGGACACGCACTTGATTGTTTTTTAGTAGTAAGAATAGATTGTGATAACCCCAGTACTCTTGCCTGGGTTTTCTTTTGAGGCTGATTGGGGTTAAGATTAGTCTGGCTGTTTCTCTGGGGAAAGCTGCCAGGCCAGAAGAGAAGCTGGATGCAGTAGGCACATCCCTGGCCTTTAACCAAATGAGCTAACTACCCGGATTAGTCCAGGACTCTAGAAAATGTTTTACCCAAATCTGCCTTAGGAATTACCTGCTTACTCTCACTGATATCACCTTAGCAGTAAAGATTATTTCAGAGTTCATTCTTTCATGTTTTCCTCTGGCTTTCAATCCTACCTAAGTATCAAAGAAACTCAATTGTAAATATGGTAGTTGTTTACAAAGGATATGTACTGCTCTTGCAAGGAAATAATGTCCAAACAAAGCTTCACTTATTTTTTTTAATATAAGCAGATTTCACTGTTTATGGCGCTTATGTAATACATTTTTATCTTTTTAAAAGAATTGTCCATGTAAAAGTCAGGATTCATTTATATTTGTGAGCCCCCTTGTCACCTTTCTGTGGTTTTCAGATCTGCAGGATAGTCCTGATTAACTAAAAACAAATCCATTTTCCTCTTGGTAAAATGTTCCATGTTAGGGATGTTCATTTTCTATAGCTCAAAAACAACTGCAGCACATTCTAAACATGAAGTTACTGACAACAGGTACCTTCCTGACCTCCTCAAACTCATTACTCCTTTGTGAAGTCCTGAAGTCAGAGGTAACTCAAGCAGGATGCTGTTTATGAATGTAGATGCTGAAGCTATTCAGAAACACTGGAAATCAATCTTTCCATTTCTAGCCTTCAGTAGAATGCACATGTTTGATGTGCATGTGGACCCTTTCAAATAGCACTCATATCTTTTGGGTTGTGTAGAGAATGAATCCAAGTATTTTTAGTAGGCGTTGCTTTTTTATTTTACAAAGTCCATAACTATTATATATTACTAATGTTGCAGATGTTCAAGATTCATATAGGTGTCAGGTATAGAGTAAAAAACGAATATCTTTTTCCTCACCAGTGTCCAAACACCTATTCTTGAGGGAACATTTTCTTGCAAAAGACTTTACATTTCATTTTGTATCTTTGCACTTTTTCTTTATTACAGAAAGGTTCTGTCTTTAAGACCTACTTTGAACTTCATGCAGTAATAATGTTGGGAAATTACATTGTTCAAAGCATAGGGAAATTACTAAAGCCTGATTTTCCTTGACTATTTCAAATGGTTTTTTTAATCCACTTACTAGTGTGAAGGTTTGTCGTGTTTTGTTTTATTCCACACAGCTTACAATGTTAAGATTTATTAGTGCAGAAAACAAAATTGAACAAGTTAAAAATGGCAGGCTATTTGCAGTACCACCGAAGAGAGCTGTGGTGGGGATTTGGAACATTTCCTCTGAAAAGACCATGTTAGTTGCACCTCCATGGGGAGAGGGAAGAGGCTCACACACTAGGATTGGAACAGATAATTGTCCAAGTGATAAGGAAATGTCAGTGCCAGGAGATACTCAATCTTTAGGACATGATGGTCAGAATCCATCCAAGGTAGGAAACTGCTTAGCTCTGTTACCTTAAACAATGGTTTGTTTTGTTTTGTTTTTCTCCTGGGAAAACTTCATTTCTGTGCCAAGTATTCTCTGCTTTTGTCAATGTCTTATATTTATGAAGGGTTAGCATTTAGCACATTTTCTATTTAACCACCTGCTTCTATGACTTTTAGTCAGTTCTCCAAATACCCACATGATAAAGAGGTCAACATTACAAAATGACTGTTAAGGCCTTTTTTAACAGTTTGCTAGAATGCAGTGGCACCTTGGGGTTGACATTTTTCTTAACAGATAGGGGAAACTTTTTACTTCTTTTGTGAAAGGAAATAATTTGTAATCTGCCTTAGTTGATTTTTTTGTTTTTCCTGACTGGCTTCCCTGTCACACGTTTTACCAAAAATATGCAGGACATGGAAGCCACACTTGCAGAGCACTTAGGGTCCTAAGCTGGTTCTGATTGTTGCTTTCCAAAGTCTTCTTTCTGTACCTTTGTAACAGGTGGGGAAGGCACATGTGAAGGTGTCTGGTTTTCCCCTTTAGCAGTTCAGTATGTTTAATGCTCAGCAACAGTGTTGTGATTGAGTTCACTAGAAAATGGTTCTTTTCAAAAAACGATTTTTAAATGTACATTGATGTATCATGCTTCACTTGGGGAGTTCAAGTGCAGGGTCTGAGGAAAGAGTATTTCTAAGTCACAGTTGAAGCAGATCAAAACGGCTGTGAGCTCCATATCTGCCCTTTAAATGTTTTAGTTTTCGAGGTTGGGGCTTGTGCTGTGTACTCTCAGCTGGTCTGGAATTCAGGCTGGCCACAAACTTAGGGCAGTCCTTGTGCCTCTGCCTCTTGAATGTTGGGAATACAGGCACTTGTCACCAAACCTAGCTCCAGATCTAGCTCAGCACTCTGAAATTAAGGATTCCTTTATCTTCACTGGAACATTTCTAAAATACTCTCCAACACTCCAGGAAGTAAGTGGCCTCCTGTAAGTCACCATAGTTTGTATCTAAAAGCCTACAGCTTAGAATAGAATTAGTACCGGGATTTTTTTTTTCTAAGTATCAGTTTTATGATTGTTTTCATGTCCATGTAGATGTCTGGATTCAACTCTCAGAACTATGGTGAGATTCTTGGGACTTTTTTGTTTTGGTATTTTGAGAGGGTCTCGTTTTGTAGCCCAGGCTGGCCTGGAATTAGTGATCCTCCTGATTGCTGGGATTACAGGTATGTGTCACCCCACCCAGCAAGGATTTGTTTACTAAAGTCCCAGAGCTGCTTTATAGTCATTTGGGTTAGCAGCTATCTAGAGATGCGCAGTGAAGCTGAACCCTATCATACCACTGTGCCTTGTTTCAAGGTTTTTCTCATTTCTCATCTTGAAGATTGTTTCCAGTTCCAATTTCTAGTCAAGCCAGCTGCCCAGCCTTAACTCTGTTCAGTGCCCTGTTACTAACATTTTTTAACAGATTGGTTTTTATATGTTTAAACTGTCCAGCATTTGGATTTTACCTCTTGATAGCTCCATTTGTTCCTGGTGCTGCTTTTAAAGGTATAGGGCCCTGTGAAGTGGAGTAGGTACGCAGCTGGCCTGGTTATGGACCTATGTCTGTCTTCTCCCAGGAAAAGCTGCTTTGCTATAGATGTTTACTTGGGTTCCTGGAAAGAACTGGGCAGCAATTCTGGAAAGCTCTGTGAAGCCCATATGAAGCTGAAAAGATTTGAAAAGGGCAGCCTTTAAGTCTTTGAACATGCAGCACATGTGTGCATGCTGCGTAAAGACTAAAGTGATTGTCATAGCAGGGCTTCCTGGCCTCCGGGAAACGTTTTCAGAAAGCAACAGTGGAACGCAAAGGGAAGTGAATTGGCTTGGCTTGCTTTGTCTGGTTTCTCATTTCCTTATCATTTAAATCGGAATGAAACACCCTTCGGTATCTGATGCAGCAAACTCCTGGTTGGGAAGCCCTGTATTAAATTTTGAGAATGTACCCAACTTTTTTGTACAGTGCTTTACACCTGCTAAAATTTAACTTGTTTAATGCAGAACAAGACCTTGAAAGGTCATTCATTAAAACTGGTTTGATTATTAATAGCTATCTTTTAGGAAGAAGCTTTTTCCCTATGTACAATGTCATACTGCAGACTTAAAATATAGACTATCAATAAAATGCATGAAGTGATCATTTGTGCTTTTTCGTCTTTGGGGTTTTAAAAGGTGGACGCTAATCAAAGTTCTGGTATCTTAAACCAATCACATAGGCCATTTTTAGAGTATTTGAAGTAGGTGTTTCTGCTGTTCTAACCTGACCGTTCCCTTGCTTGACCTAATGGTTTAGGTCCTTCATTCAGATGGCTCTTTCTAAGCAAGTCATCTCTCTGATAGGTGGGTAGAATTCCCTTTTAGACACCTAAAACTGGCAGTGTTTGCTTAAAGTTTCCGTTGTGTGTGGCACCTGCAGAGCTCTCCACTGGTGATCAGACTCAGTTCCTCGGTGTAGTTTTGATGCAGTAGGACTTTGTCTCATTACTTTTCTAGGGTTTTTAGTGTGGTGATTCTATTTGTCAGAAACTCCGTGTTGAGCCCAGGCCCTCAATGCTAGGCAAGTACCCTAGTACTCAGCTTGACTCCTCGGACCTTTTTGTATTTTTGTTTTAATGTTGAAACTGTGTCCCAGGCTGGCCTTGACTTTGGGGTTCTCCTGTCTCTCAGCCTCTAAGTAGCTTTGATTATAGACCTGCATTACCAGGTAGTCTTCCGAACTCATTATCATGAGCTACACACACACACACACACACACACACACACACACACACACACACACACAGACTCTTTTTTTTTTTTTTTTTTTTGGATGAGGCTTGTTTAGTTCTGATGTAATATGGGCCAGCAGATAAGGTAGGTCTCTGCATAGCCATAGATCAACTTTTTTTTTTTTTTTTTTTTTTGGTTTTTCGAGACAGGATTTCTCTGTGTAGCTTTGCGCCTTTCCTGGAACTCACTTGGTAGACCAGGCTGGCCTCGAACTCACAGAGATCCGCCTGGCTCTGCCTCCCGAGTGCTGGGATTAAAGGCGTGCGCCACCACCGCCCGGCCTCATAGATCAACTTTTAAAACTTGGTGCCATTTGCATCCTACGCACTTTAATTCTCAATCTAGAGTTCTACTGGTCAGTATAGTAGTCACCACCTATTACAGATGTAGCAGTCATAGGCCATCCGATGAGAAGTGCAGCAATATTTCCTAGACTTCAGGACCCACTTCAAAAACAGTGCCTAAGATATAGATGAGAGACATGGTTACTTCCTAATAGCTGAGGAAACTGGAAATTCAGGTGAGCTCTTGATCGGCCCCATATCCTTCACTCCATTCAAATACGTGAGTTCTCAGCTATGTATTTGGTGATAATTATGGCACATACATCTGTAAGGTTTGTTAGTATCTGTTCACAGATCCTACTGAAAAGCCTGCTTCCTTGCAATGGGAACTTTTTATCTTGGTGCTTCAAATGTTGAATGAAACATGATCTTCAAGTCCTCTCCTCAGCAGCCATTTACTTAGTCCAAACACCGTTTAAACTATTATTTGGAAATGGCTTGTTTGCACTTGCCTTTAGAATGTATAGTGCATACTTAAATTCTTGGAAACAGCCAAGATTGACCAGAAAGGTAGCATGTGAACCAACTGAATAGGGTTGCTTTACTGAAGCTCATGAAAGTGTTCCCCCAAACAATTTAAACAAATATCTTCTAAGCGATGGCAACATTCTTCAAAGGCCTATGGCAGCTTCTAGGCTACTGACTTTAAAGGGCATTTTCTTGGATGCCAGTAAGCTGACAGGCATACTAAAAATTGTCTGAAATCCTAACTATTTCAAATCAAGCCATAACAGGCCAGTAGTACAATAATAAAAAAAAATGAGATGGTCCTTAAAGATTGCTCAATTTGGGCTGGTGGTGTTCGATGGTATAGTGCTTACCTATTCTGCACAAGGCTCTGGATTCAATTCCCGGAAGCATGAAAATTTCCCGAAAATTTACACACTAAAATACGGAAAAAAGCTGGGTGGTGGTGTGCATGTCTTTAATCCCGGCAGAAAGACTAGAGACATGCTATTCATATACAGTCAATTGACCTTAACTGGGACTCTACCATACACTCAAAATCGTGTTAAGGTGTCCAGAGACCATGTTAAGTATTCTTAATACATTTAAAAAAAAAAAGGCCTAGCAGTGGTGCAGCACTCAGGAGGCAGAGAGGCAAGCAGATCTCTGAGTTTGAGGCCAGACTGGTCTACAGAGCGAGTTCCAGGACAGCTGGGGCTGTTACACAGAGAAACCCTGTCTCGGAAAAAAAAAATCATACCTCACAATCAAACTAGCCTAGGAGTTGGGAGAAATACCAAACAAAGGAGATCATAATGAAACAGGATTAAGAGTGCAAGGAAGAACTTCAGAATCAAAGACGTCAGTGGAAATACCCTGCAGTGTCCTGTGGCCCTTGGCTAATTAGCCAGTTAAGTCTATAACTTAACCTGTGTCACCTAGAATGCAGGATGGTCATCTGTCTACCTCACTGGCGATTAATTTATAGCAAAATTAATATAAAGCAATTGAAAAGGCTTAGCCATTTGTAATATAGGTATTAGTAATCTATCTGCAAGTTCTAAGATTAACTGTATTCAAGGGCCTGAAAGAAACCTGAAGCTGACCTTCATAGTTTTAAACATCATTTTAAACAACAGAGTTAGGAAAGATGCTTAGCATGCACAAGGCCACCAATTCTATTCCTAGAATATACAGTCAAAATAGATCATTGAGAGTGAAGTTTTTGTTTTATTATATTGTATTTTATTATTCCTTAGAAGCCTGTTTGTTTTTAATGAGACACAAAAGGGGTGTGGACCAAGATGGGAGGGGAATGGGAAGGAATATGTAGCATGAATCTTAAAAGTTCTTATTAATAAAATCAAACCTGAGGCCAGTTATTGGTGTGAACACTGGAAGATCAGAGAGACAGAACAAACCACAGCTAACCTCACCTGGCCAACTTCTCAGCTGGTCTTGTTTCCTCAGACTGGAAGCTTCTGTGTCCTCATCCCAATGGCTCTCAGCTGAACTGCTGCTCGAAAGCCTGAAGCTTAACCAGCTAAAAGCTTAACCAGACCAAATGCTTCTAGTTCCTGGTCCTCACACCTTATAAACCTTTCTGCTTTCTACCACCACTCCCTGGGATTAAAGGCTTGCTTTCTGGGATTAAAGGCTTGTGTCACCTGCCTGGCCGTTTCCAATGTGGCCTTGAACTCACAGAGATCCAGAGGGATTTCTACCTCTGGAGTGCTAGGATTAAAGGTGTGAGTGCCACCATTTTCTAGCCTTTGTATCTAGTGGCTGTTCTGTCTCTGACCCCAGATAAGTTTATTAGAGTGCACAATATTTTGGGGAACACAATACCACTACAGGAATATATATATTTTTCTCATAAAATCTATTTTCAAAAAGGATAAAAAATAGAGTCTATAATCATCCTGGATTTATCAAATCCTGCTCTGGATTTATCTGGATCTTTTTCATTAACTTTCAAACTTCACAGTGGTGATGCTGAGGGGGTTTGGAAAATATTTATTTTACATGTGTATGTGTGCCAGAGTTTATGTGCACCATGTGTATGCAGGAACCCTCAGAGGTCAGAAAAGGGTGTCAGATCCCCTGGAACTGAAGTTACACACAACTCATGGTTGTGAGCTGCCATGTGGAGGCTGGTAACTAAGCCCAGGTCCTCTGCAAGAGTAGCCAGGGCTCTTAAGCACTGAGCCATCTCTCCAGCCCCAGCAAGCCTCATTTTTAACTTGTACACCAAAGCTGTTGGCTTAGAATGCCCAGCCAAACCTCTAAAAGTCCCATTCACCCCCCCACCCCCATCTTGTATTTTAGTATTTATTTATTGTATGTCATCAGATGGCTGAAACCTTCAGACACACTATCTAATTTAGATATCACATTATCTAATCCTCAGACCAGCTTTTCAATATGTGTTTTTATGTCTTTCTCTAATGGTGAGTATAAAGCATTTCCTCACATTTCAAAGAGAGGCAGCAAGTGCTGGAGAGGAATTTGTACCTGAAGAACCTGTTCCCCAAAGAGACAGGCTCACTGAAGTTTTGGAGACTGCCTTGGAGACAAATTTGTCCATCAGGAAGGTCAGATGGAACTAACTGCTTGGGGTCAGAGTTCTAAAACTATTTCCTGCCCTCTTTTCTTTTCCTGTGTAGACAGATACAGTGGCGCATTTACCCTTTCATTTTCTCTTTGTCAAAGTATATCTTCCATTTTTCTGTCAATCTCATCCACAAATTTTCTGATCCTTATCTTCTCATATTCCATAAAATTTAAGTTCTAGTATGGTCTTTCTCTAAGAAATATGTCCATTCAGGAAAGCAAATAACAAACATAGGCTTAGACATTAATGCCTATGGGCTGCAAGGTCAAGCAAATCTAGTTCTCTACCAGGATTTCCCAGAGGCCATACCAACACAAAGGAGGCACCAGCCAAGGGACAGAAAAACAATACCAAATAGTTTAAGGGGATCTGGTCCAGCAATTCTGCTTGGGTCTCGGAACTCTGGCTGGAGGTGAAGAAAGAACAGACACATAGAGTGAGGCTGGGATCAGGTGGGGTTCTCTAACTGCCACAACTGCAACATCGCTCCTCAGTGTGTGTATTATATACAGCACGGGGAGGTATCAGCTAGTCTCTGTAGCAGGGCTCTGTAGGTGAGCAGTCTCGGGCTGTAAACATCCAAGGGGAGGAAACTGCAGTTGTTAGTCTTTGTATGCACTGATTAGTCATTCATAAACACTCCCTAGGAAAGCTTTGACATCTCTCTTGAGCCTGGCCCATATGGGTAATGACGTTGCCAATTCATCATGTGCCAATAGGTCTCAGAGTCCTTGACAGTCCATGCCCATGTCAAAATACACATTCACTCAGGACTTCACTCAAGCTTGAAGACCTGAAATTGATCTGGGGGCCCACATCGTATAGGGAAATTTGACCTTCACATGCACCCAAATAATAATAATAATAACAATAATAATAATAAACTTTTAAAAAGAATTAGAAAAAGAGTTTAGCCAGTTAGGGAAGGCCAGTCCAACTGCAGCACAATGTGGCAGCCAATCAATAGCACTGTTACACTTGCCTCATAAATAAGCACTTGAAATTTCTACAGAGCCTCTTGATTTACTTCCCTAATTGTTGGTAAAACCATACAAATGGTTCCATATGAAATATCTACAGTTGAACATTCCTGCCGTTGTTAGAAATAGCGAGTGTGGAATTACAGTGTCTTTCAACTTGAGTTAGATAGTGATAATATGCCCATTCAAGTGAGTGTTCTGGGATGTAACAGGAAAAGCAGACAAGAGGAGCACAAAGGCTACCTACCAGATCAGACTTCAGCCCTGATGCGAGTGTTTCCCAACACTAAATCTCTCTGATGCCGCTGCCGAAAGTTTGCGTTGTTTGGCGACGTGGAGTGAAATATTAACAGTCCTATGAAGAAAGAGCCTTTGGAAACTGAGGTTTGGGGAAAAGCGGCTTCCTTTGCCTTTACTCATATTTTGTATGTGAATATATTGTAACACTTGTGGCCTTTTTGAAGTGTCTGGAAACTGATTCTGCAGTGGAGGATTGATGAGTTCTAGCACGGTGACTCCAACCTCTCTCTCTATGAATCTGACTGCTTTGCAAGAAGTCAGGGGGGCCCACCACTCCACACTTTTCCTTTTGAAAGAAAAGGTTTATTCTAGCTCACCCACAATTCCTTTCCTTCCGTCCTTCCTTTCACTCTTCAAAATCTTCGGTGCAGCCTCTCTAAACTAAAGGCCCAAATTGAAGAAAATTATTTTATTCTCTTTTGCCTTAGCTCTGTCCTCTCTTTTGTGTTGTGTGGGGAGGTGTGTTCAGAATAGTTTTAACTTTTAAATTCATTTTTTTTGAGAATTTCATACATGAGCATTGTATTTACATCAGTTTCTCCCCTGCCTCTCTTCCTCCAACTCCTGTGTCTCCCCTACTCCCTTTCATGCCTTTATCTTTTTACACACACACATACACATGTACATACATACATACATAATACATACATGCATGCACGCATACATACATAAAATCCGCTGAGTCCATGTAGTGTTGTTCATATCTATATGTGTTTAGGGATGACAATTTGGGATTGGATAACTTCTCAGGGGCTCATCCCTGGAGAAGACTGAAATTACCTCTCTCAGCATCCACTAATTGCCTGTAGCTCTTCATCTCCAGGGGTGGGGCCATGTTGCCATGTCAGTGGGTGTTATTGTGCAGATCTTGTTTAGGTGATCATATGGTTACAATTTCATGGGTGCAGCTTTCCTATTACATATAGAGGACACTATCTCACAACATATGTCCTGGTCCTTGGGCTCTGACAATCTTTCTAGACTCTCTCCCATGTTGTCCCCTGAGAATTAAGTGTAAGGGTTGTGCTGTAGATCTGTCAACTGGGGTTGGGCACTACACAGTCAGTTGTTCCCTGCACTTTTATCAGTTGTGGCTGACTTCAGTTGTCTCTGGAAAAAAAGCTTATTTGATGATGAGTAGATATAATATACAATTAGAAATTATACTACTTTAAGAAAGTAAGGTAAGTTCTCCTTTAGTGACCATGACTTCATCAGCTATTGGTAATTGGCTAGGTTTACAGTTCTAGGCATGAATTCCTTCCTACTGAGCAAGGCTTATGTCCAATAAGATGGCTGTTGGTTACCCCAAAGATATAAGGGCCACTATTGCACCTCTGTTAGTCAGTGTTCTAGAGGAACAGAAGCAACAGGATGAAAAAAATGTGTGTATATATGTACATATGTATGAAACTCTTTAGGTCATCTTATATGAAAATAACAACAGCTGCATCAAACCTGAGAGGTTGGGGACCTGATAATCGCTTGGTCCCTGGGACTGGGTGCCTCTCACTGGAGAAGCCAACAACCTACTAGTTGCTTAGTCCACAAGGCTGGGTGCCTCAGCTGTCCCAATCTGGTGCTGAAAACCTGGAAGGTTCCTAGAGAGTCACTGGTCCTTAGTCCATGCTGGGAGCCTGGAAATGCTGGTTCTCAGATCAGTGAAAGAATCAGCAGCAGCAGCAGCAGCAGCAACAGGGTAAATCAAGTCATTGGCAAGAGGGAAGGTCAGGAGAGCAAAGTGAGAGTCAGTTATCTTCCTTCTGTTGTACACTTTTTATCTGGACTGCTATCACAAAGTGTTCCTCATAACTGGGGTGGGTCGCCCTGAATCTATTAAGACTCCCTACTGAGGGTATTAATAAGTTGTGGCAAGTTGACATTAAAGCCAACCATAATAGCACCACTGGGGATAGCTTGCCATGCTGGTCATTGTGGTTCTCAGGCTTTACCGCTAGGTAGGGGGTAATGATTGCTTTAATCCCTTGGCAGCTTGCACAGCACCTCAGATATTATGAGCGCTGGACCTTGGGAGGAGGCCTCCAGGTTAGTTCTGTTATAGCCGGGCTTTTCTCACCCAAGAGAAGGAGACCAGGACAAGCTCTTTATGAATCTCAAGTTCTTGTTGAGCCACACAGACCCAGCTGTGGGCACACACTCTGGTGACTACAATTCTAAAGAGGCAGCCCTGAGCTGAGAGAGCAGGAGGTTTATGAAGATAAAAAGCCCAAGTTTGGTGCATCCCATTGACGTGGTTGTGACGGCTCTTAGCAAGCATGACAGGATATGAACTTGTAATAAGAACAGGACACAGCTGTGTCACCATGGTGTTTCTGTTTGATTGGGGAGCAGAAAGCCTTGTGGTTACTGAAGTAGAACAATGCAGATTATCCAAAGTTCCTGTAAGTGCCTCACATGCCTGGGGGGTCAGGCTGACCTCAGTTTTAGCCCAAGACTGGGTTGGGATTTAGTCGATAGGTTTTCTCACTTTAGTTCCAGCTCAATTGCCCCAGGTCCTGTATCTGAATTGTTTTGTGTCTTCAGCAATAATAGGGTCTTTTTGTTTGGTTGGTTTTGAGTTTTTCCAGACAGGGTTTCTCTGTGTAGCCCTTAGCTGTCCTGGAACTCACTCTGTAGACCAGGCTGACTTTGAACTCACAGACATCCACCTGCCTCTGCTCCTGAGTGCTGTAATTAAAGGCATATGCCACCACTGCTTGGAAACAATAGGGTCTTACATTCAAGTCTTGGGAGATAATTTAGGGCAATGGAAGTAGCCAATGTTGTTTTGGAAGCTTCTTGGACTCCTCTGACCATCAACTCAAAGGAAAGTTTCTCATGCTTGGAACTGGGGATTTTGTTAGATAGTCTATGGCTCGGGGGTGGGGGTGGGGGATCATCACCCCAACTGGTGTAACTTTATTCACATGTGTGTGTACATACACACTAATGTATATCTTATATATGTTTGTAAGTAAACATAATGTTTCCTGTATATTTTTATAAAAAGATTCAGTTAGGAATTACAAAGGATAACATGAAGCATCTGTCTTTCTGACTTGTATTAGTTACTTTTATATTGCAGTGGAAACACTATGAGCAAGGCTTCTTAGAGAAGAAAGTTTCTTTGGAGCTTAGACTTCCCAAGTGTTAGTGCGCATGATGACGGGGATAGCAGGTGGCAGACATGGGGGCTGGAGCTCCAAGCTCCAAGCTGAGCATTCACATCTGGATCCACAAGTAGGAAGCAGGGAGAGCATCCTGTAAATGGTCCAAAGCTTTTGAAACATCAAAGTCCACCCCTAGTGACATTCTTCCTCCAGCAGAGTCAGACCTGACAAGCCTCCCCAATTAGCCATTAACTAAGGACCGAGTAATCAAACACCCAAGAATATTAGGGACATTTCAAGTATGTAATTGCTTACAGTTTTATAAAAGTTCATATCCTGTCATGCTTGCTAAGAGCCATCACAACTACGTCAATGGGATGCACCCAACTTGTGCTTTTTACCTTTATAAGAAACTTGCTTCCAGTCAGAGCTGTTGTTACACAGAGAAAAAGAAAGAAAGAAAGAAACTTGCTTACAGTTTCACAGCCATCGTGGCAGGCAGGCATGATACTAGAGTAATAGCTGTGAGTTTACATCCTGATCTGCAAACAGGAAGCGTGGGGGGGGCTTTTGAAACCTCAAAGCCCACCCCTAGTGGCACACCTCCAACAAAGTCACAGCTCCTAATTGTTCCTAAACAGTCTGCCAACTAGAAACTGAACATCCAAATATATGAGCCTATGGGGCCATTCTCATTTAAACCACCTTGGCCCCCATAGGCTTGTAGCTGTATCACAATGCAAAATTCACTCAATCCAACTTCAAAAGTCCACAGTCTTTCACAGTCTCAACACTGTTTAAAAGTCCAGAGTCTCTTCTGAGACTCAAGGCAATCTCTTTAACTATAATCCCTTGTAAAATCAAAAAGCAGATCACATGCTTCCAGCATATAATAGCACAGAATATACATTACCATTCCAAAAGGCAGAAAGGAGCATAGTGAGGAAACACTGGACCAAAGCTGGACCAAATCCCAGCAGGGAAAACTCCAAATCTTGTAGCTCTATGTCCAGTGTCAAAGGGCTTAGATGGCCCTTCAGATCTCCAGCTCTTTCCACTGCAACACTTGTTTCTCTTGGGCTGGTTCCACTCCCTGTTGCTGCTCTCCTCAGGAGACATCCCACAGCTCTGGCATCTCCAACACCTTGGGGTCTCCAATGCTGAAGGCTTTACTTTCATAGCTTCCCATGATAGCTTCTGTAGGCCTCCATGCAGGGACTCCCCTGCCACACAGCTGGCCTCAGATACTTTCCTAAACCACAGAAGAAGATTCCAGAACCCCGTTACTCCTGTATCCTTCATGACTCTAAAGCCGGAACCATGTGACTGACGCTCCCAAGTTCCACTGCCTGTTTAGGATGGAGCCTGGATCCCTCACTGAATTACATTTGCATGTGCTTTCCTTTGTTTATTGCTTTATAGAAACATGATTTCTTAGGCCTTTTCATTTTTACAAATTACAGGATTTAGCTGAGTGGGGTCTTGCCCTGAGGGCACCACTCCCTTTATTCCATTTTACATCTGGCCTCTCCATTTCAGCAAAAGCCTTGGCTCCAACATTACATTCCCTAGTGCTCTTTTTCTTCTCAAATTGTGCATTTTGTATTTATTTTTGCCCCACTTGCTCTGTTTCATTGTAGACCCGCATGAGAGTGATCACTAATAACCACAGCCACAGTCAATATTATCCTATCTTTGAAACTCCTCTGCCAATGAATTTAGTCCAAAACTCTTTAATTTAGTGTCAGGCAGAGTCTTAGGACAAGGGCAGAAAGCAGCCACATTTTTTGCCAAAATATGGTCCAATCCTCGTTGCCAGTATTATCCCCTCTGAAACCTCTTCACTTGGTCCTTCACAGCCCACCTGGCTCTCAGCACCGCTTCTTCTAAGCTCCTACTAGGATGGTCTGTTGAGCTCTGCTTACAGTGTTCAGTCTGTTTCCTCGTCTAAAGACCTAAAGCCTTCAACATTCCTCCAAAATCAACAAGGTCTGGTCTGTTACAGCAGTTTATTCTTGTTTTTCCAACGTTTTGAGTTATTACGCCGTTTATTTGTGCTCTTTCATATTTTTTTTAGTGTAGGCAATTAGAGCTATAAATTTCCCTCTTAAGACTGCTTTTAATGTGTCCCAGAGTTTTTGCTGTGTTGTGCTTTCATTTTTATTTAATTCCAGGAATATTTTTACTGTTTTCTTGATTTCTTCTTTGACCCATTCACCATTTAGTAATCTGTTGTTTAATTTTCATAAGTTTGTCTAATTTCTAAATATTCATTTGTTGTTCATTTTAAGCTTTACTACATTGTAGTCAGGTAGGATACGTGGAAGTCTTTCAGTTTTTCTGAATTTGTTAAGGTTTTTTTGTTTGTTTATTTGGTTGGGTTTGTTTTGGTGTTTTGTTTTTTGGTGAGCATGTGTGTGTGTGTGTGTGTGTGTGTGTGTGTGTGTGTGTGTGTGTCCCAGACATAGTGATGTGATGCATGTTGCACATTTTTAATCCCAGCACTTGGGATGCAGAGGCAGACAGATCTCTGAGTTTGAGGCCAGTCTGATCTACAGAGCAAGTTCCAGTACAGCCAGGGCTACAGAGAAACCCTGTCTCAAACAAACAAACAAACAAACAAACAAACAAACAAACCAAAAATTCAATAACTCAGCTGGAAAACTCTGAGGAAAGCCTTAGGAGTAGAATGAATGAGGCAGAGGAGAGACTAGCAGAACTCAAAGAGCTAGAGGATCTAGGCAAAATAAACAAAGCAGATGAAAACAATCTTAAAACATAGATAGGGTGCATACAGGAAATATGAGAAACCATGAGAAGACAAAAGCTTCAAGTTATAGAAATAAATGAGAGAGAATCCCAGGTCAATGACATTGACCAGCTCTTCTAAAAGATCATAGACAAAACCCAACTTCCCCAAACTAAGAAAAGACAAGTATACAAATACAAGAAGCACACAGAGCCCCAAATTGGCAAGACTAGAAAAGAAATGACCCACAGCAAATACAAGTTAAAACATTAAATATGCAGAACAAAGAAAGGTTTATTGAAAGCTGCAGGAGAAAAAAGAATGTGGAAGGGGGAAAACTCACAGGCCTCAGCCCTATACATAGAACTACAGACAACTAAGGAATGTTCAGAGTGGGAGAAATAGTCTTCCTCAGGGAAGAGCACACCAATTGGTTGTCCAATACCAAATAGTCAACCCTGAAAATATATATAAAAGTAACATATGGACTTAGCAGGATATGTGTGTGTGTGTGTGTGTGTGTGTGTGTGTGTGTGTGTGTGTGTGTACAATTGAAGAAAAAGAGGCTGGGCGGTGGTGGCACAGGCCTTTAATCCCAGCACTTGGGAGGCAGAGGCAGGTGGATCTCTGTGAGTTCGAGGCCAGCCTGGTCTACAAAGCGAGATCCAGGACAGGCACCAAAACTACACAGAGAAACCTTGTCTCGAAAAACCAGAAAAAAAAAAAAGAAAAGAAAAAGAAAAAGAGGCCATGAATTAATGCAGGCAAGATGGTACATGGGATGGGTTGGAGGGAGGGAGGGAGGGGGAGAAATGATATAATTATATTATAATCCCAAAAATTTATAAAAAACATAGTATGCACTATTAAATCCTCTGACTTTCCTCAAAGACAGCATAACAAATCAAGATTCTGAATGTACTGTTTTATGTACTTTTTTGTATGTACAAATTAATAAATGCCATGATTTTCTCTTTAAAATTTAAAAAATGCCCCCGAATTAAAGTTACTATTGAGAGATGTGTTTTGGTTGTAGCCGTTATGATATTAGTGCTGGTTTCTTGTTTGTGTTCTTAGTCACAGTTTGTGTTTCAATAGTTATTAATGTGTTTACTTTAATTGTTCTAGTATTAATAAAAACTTAGGAGTCAGTAATGGAGATAAAAACCTGATAAATCCAAAGAACAGCTGAGGAATGATCATTTGACCCATGTGTCCCTCCAAGCTCCTCCTTGTCTCTTCCTGTCCCCCTCTCTCCGACTCCCTTGGTCCCCCAACACATCTATGGCTAATTCTGGTCAGCCAATCACTGACTCTGCCCTCTGGATCAAGGTTTAACAATTGGAAATCCTGGAGTGTCAGTGTGAACAAATATCCCACAACAGATTGTAGCTTCATTTGTCTTCTTTCTGTTATGCGGAGCCCACCAAAGATGACCACTCCAACACAGTTTATAGCCAACTGAGTCTTTATTCCAGCCAAATGGGACTACACCCAGATATTTAGGGACCCAGGTGTGGCCTTGAGTGTCCAGAGCACAGAGTCCTGAAGGCAAAATTCAAGTCAGGGCATGTCACTCGGCAGCTGCAGTGAGACTTCACACACTCGGCAGCTGCAATGAGACTTCACACACTCGGCAGCTGCAATGAGACTTCACACACTCGGCAGCTGCAGTGACGTTTCACAGAAGCAAGCAGTTTAACAGAAGCTAAGATAATTGCTTAGCTGGAGGGACTCTGCACAAACAGGCTAAAATAAGGAGGTCAGGCATCCTGATCTTGGGTTCCTAGAACAGAGTTGAGTCATTTTCCATGGGATTCTCTCTTAAGGAGACCATATGCTAGTTAAACCTGAAATGGCCTCAGCCAGAGTAAAAGATGGAGGGACTGCTGCACTGTCTTGCCCGTCACCTTTCTACAGTCTCTTGGCTATACCTTTTTCTCATTTTTGTTCAAGCTATTGCTTTCTGTATTTTGTTTAGGGTTGGGCTACTAGATATGAATTATTTTAGCCTCCTTAGATCATGCGAAGTTTTTCTTTTTCCTTCAACTATGGCAGGTATTTTTGAATGGTTATAGTAGTCTAGGTTGACAGTCATGGTCATTTAAAATGCAATGGAGTACATTGTTCCAGGATCTACTGGCTTTCAGAGTTTCCATTGAGAAATCAGTTGTTATTCTGATGGATTTTCCTTTATATGTGACTTGTGGATTTTTTTTTTTTTTGCAACTTTCAATGTTCTTTCTTTTTTCTCATCTGATCTTGTCTGCTTGATGGTCTGTGGGCTTCCTGTATCTGTATGGGCATGTTTTTCCTTAAGTGGAGGAAGTTTTCTTCTGTGATCTGGTCTGTGTCATTGACTTGGAATTCTTCTTCCTCATCTATAATTTGTTTACCACTCTAGAGGCGATGGGACCTGAGAGAGTGGAGCCGATACATGAGGTGGACTAAAGTCTCATGCAAAAGCCAACTTTATCCAGAGCATCAGACAATTTATACTCTGAGGGTTAAGAGAATCCCATGAGTAAAGTGCCCAATCATGTGGTAGAAACATGTTTTCCATAGAGGCAGATAAGCAAATAATAATAGTGAGTCGTAATGAATAATCTTAGGTAAACTCACACCTATCTGCTACACCTGGGAGGGGCATGAAAGCACATTCTAAGAACAACTCCGTGTTTTTGAAGAAACTGAGATCACAAGACTCATCATCTTTGTTGGAATTTCCTCACAAGCACTCAGAAATCTCCTCACACAACTCCATTCTTGGATCATTTTCTGACAGTAATTCAAAGATTTGGTCTTTTCATGGTATCCCACATTTCCTGGGTGTTCTCTTCCTCTGGTTTTTTTTTTCTCTCTCATGTTTCTTATGTGGTGTAATTGCTCTGCTGTATCTTTGAGTCCTGACATTGTATCTTGTACTTGACTCATCCTACTTTGAAGGTTTTCCCTTGAGTTTTCTACTTGGGTGATTGAATTGTTCAGTTCCGTCTTCATTTCAGCCTGAGTTCTCTTCCCTATTTCTGTCTCTTTACTGACTTCTGATTTCCTATCATGATCTGTCTTTGTCACCTCACTCAGTCTTCTATTTGTATTTTCTTGGATATCACTCAGGCAGGCATTTAGTGTTATCCTCTTGAGGTTCAATGAGGTGATTGTTTACCTTCTTTAAACTTCTTCAATTATTTGATAAAGTTTATGATCTTTTAAATTCTGTGTCCTGGGGTTCATCTAGGTAATTCTCATTAGAGAACATTTCTATAGGAGTAGGGCAGTTGATTTGAGACATTCATATTGTTTTTGTGTTTGCAATGTGACCTGGCTATGTGGACTTCTTTCTTTGGTTGTGTATCTGATGTGAGATTCTAGCCTGCTGCCTTAGATTGGGCTAGGGCAGGGGCTTCATGACTGGAGTTAGGCCAGGAAAAACTAGTGCATTGTCTACTTTATTGGACCTCGACCAGGCAGAGCTGGTGTGCAAGCCTTTACCTGGGGCCTTATAGGCCTGTGGACCTATATAGAAATTGCAGCAAGGTACAGTGCAGGGCATTTGAGTGGGAGTAGGGACAAGGGACCACCAGGCAAAGTCACTTTGTAGGTCATGGGTTTAGAGCTAGGTCTGTGGGTGTGGAGGTGGTGGCTGG